>NC_072732.1:175191010-175491010 GCF_026930045.1 Uloborus diversus | reverse complement strand
ATGAAGGAAGTGTGGATGTTCGTGTCCGTTATATGATTGAAGTATTTTTTGCTGTTGAAAAAGATGGTTTTAAGGTAACTGCTTGAATTTTCCAGATTGAATGGATGTTTGCTTTTTAAATGAATGCATGTTTGTGTTCAGAGGTGGTCCTTTCATAGGTTATGTAGCCTCAGCCACAAAGTTAGAATTAAGGTATTTCATTCCAGTAATAGACTCAAGTAAAACTGCATTCCTGTGCTTTTCCTAAACCCTTGCTTCAAGCCCCCTCCCCCAAACACACAAATATTCAAAATATAAGGTTAGTATTGTAACCTCCCTTCAGGCCAAGAAGAAATTCCTCTGCTACAATGTACAGAAGTGATTACAATTGTTTTGAAGGATACCATGAGCAAAAAAAGTTATTGCCCCTCCCCCATTGCTTTACAATATTTTGTCAAATTTGACAACAAAAAGTTTGACAGTTGAATTGGCTATATATCGCCAAATTTGGCTCAAACCTGGGTGATAATTGATGATTTTTATCATTTTATACCTCTGCCACATTTAGGTTTAAAGGAGTTAGGCAGGTTGGAATGCCTTCCTTTGGCTATCCAGTATTAAACGGTATCAGTATTGGTGAGGGAGACTTTGACAGTCCGGAGGGGATCTGCAGCATTAGAAATCGACTTATTAGTCACTTTTTGAGATAAAAAATTTTCATTTAGCTCCCAGATTTCCAAACTTGGGCACCAAATTTGACAAGTCAAGTTTTGGATTGCATCCAAGCTTTTTGTTTCCCAACTCATCACTATTTACACCCGCAACTGACCTGAAGAATGCATTTATTACAAGTAATTTTAAAATACAATCAATTTTGTCTTTGTAAAATTCATTTTCTTCCCTATATTTTACATTTTTTTTACTTAACACTATTGGCAGTATGCAGCATTTGTATTTAATAAAGTTTTTTTCTATGGGGATATGTTTAATTTGATTCATTAAAAATGGCACCTACAGTAAGGGCAAACCTAACCTGGCAGCAATGTGAAAACACAGATCTGAATCTCAACATTACGACACTGCCAGGTTAAGTTCGCTCCAGCTATAGATTGTTCATTTTGACACCTAAAAATTTATCCTAAGCATTATCTCAATGCCTTAATTTAAATTCTTATTCCTAAGTTACCAAGCACATATATTTTAGCACATATATATTAGTAGAAAAATCTAATTATAGTGGCTCTGATGGAAAATAAGATATAGTGGTTCAAATTTACAACAAACTTTATTCAGGGAAGAATTTTTTTGTGATTAAAAACCTTTTATTTCATTGATTTCGAGTATGCAAAGATAATAAAATTTAACATATATGATTCATAGTTCATGTGCAGTTTGGCTGTGACATAGCCTGATATTTCAAAACCATTATTTCATTGCTTTAGAACCCTTAAATGTATGTTCCTATTTTTGCTATGTCTGCGGTGTGATGTTTCTAAAAGAGTATCTCTTCTTTCTTTTTATTTTTAAGGACTTTCAAAAAAGAGTTTCTCTTTTTTCTTTTTATTTTTAAGGACTTCCAAGTAGTTACTGAAGAATTGGATCTAGTTGAAGAAGAAGATAAATATACTCATCTAATCACTTTGGATGATGAAATGGATAATGGAGAAATGCTAAGTAAGACAGTTATTTTTCTTTCAGCTATCATCATGGCAGAAGTGCAATAATGTTTTCCCATTTTATTGTCAAGCATTTTGCGCATTTTTTAAAAAAGAAATAAATCTGGCTAACTGGTGCCACTATGAGAAAAAGCAATAAAATATTGCCCAAAACTTAGCCAGTCTACTTTCCTGTACACCAATATTTATTGATATTATAACCTTTGTTTCTCAACTTCCACCTTTTTATTATTTTATATGCCCTCCATCATGCATATAATAATTGTAGTAGAGCAACAACTATAAAATTTATTTGTGAAGTTTATCAGTCAAATTTATTTAGTAAATTTAACATGTATCGGGGAAAAAAAAAACTAATACAGCAACTATTGTTGTATTAGAAGGAAATTGTTTAAAATAGATATCAGGAGCACAAATTAAGTCAGAAAAAAATCTGTTCAAAATTTTTCCTGTGCCCTGAAAAGAATTAAACTTATTTGTATCCTTTAATATTTTGCCTGTACATTAAGCCATAATTCATTCGTATTTCAAGCAATACGAATGAAATGTAGTGGTTACATTCTATTTTTTATTCTATTTATTTATTTATTTATTTTTCAATCCCAACACACAAAGGAAGGGGGTTATGAGTTTGATGTGTCTGTGTATCTGTGTGTCTTTCTGGCACTCTAGCGCCTAAACAAATTGACCAATTTTGAAGAAAAGAATTTTTTCAGAGGAGAGTTGATCGAGAGTGCTCTTAGCTAGGTTGCATCTTTGGATGACATTAATTAACAAAGATATTAATTAAGAACCTCTGAAAGGTTTTTCATGATTTTTACAGTGAAAACATACTTTAAGATTTAATAACAAAATAAAGAGAAATTTTTTCCCGCGTCTGATAGAATGTGTTTGGAACTTCTATGTTTCATAGAATTCGAATTATAACGTTTTTTTAAAGCAGATTTTGATAACAGCTAAGCTTTTATTCACGCAATTGATAACCAAATTCATTGTTGGCCCACAAGGAAATTAAAAGCAATGATTTAAAATTTTTATCTGTTGCCAGTTTCTCTTTAATTGCAAATAAATTTTTATTTGCAATTAAAGGCATTGATTTTTAATAATATAAGGCTTTTAAAAGTATTTTCAATTTTCCTTCTTGATTCTACAGTTGCGACTCAGTCGGGAGGCTTTAAGATTTTTAATTTTATTATTGCTTGTGTTTAATTGTTTTTATGCTGTTTTGTAAAAGAAACTTTTAATAGTAATACTGGTATGCTTATAGATGCCAAAAACTTTTTTTTTTCTTTTTTTACATTCATTCATTCATTAATTGATTGTATCATTTCCTCAAATAATTGAAACTATGTGCAAAAAATGCTTTACATAAATGGGCATTTTAGTCTATTTAATATTTAAAGTGGATGAAATAGGTATTTGTTGAAAAATCCTGTTTTGACAATTTTCTTTTACATGGTATGTTTTTTCCTTTCTCATTTTGTTTTATTTGTAGCTATAATTGTATTTAGAAAAAGGAACATTTGAATACATTATTATTCAAATTTTTTATTGTCATTTCTAAAACACTTCTTAAAATACATTCTTAAGTTCCTTTGAAAAGTTGCATTTTCTTCCCTCTGTTATGATTTGCATGATTTGCTTTTGTCTGAAAATGATTTTAATCTTTATCAGTAATATTTTAACTTTAAATAAATAAAACTGATTAGAACATCATTATGTTGGAAATACTTTTTATTTCCTGCGCTGTTGGGTTATACGTTTTATTTCCTGCTGTTGGATTACTACTAATGCTACTTTTATTCCCTTTGTAGATATTTTCCAATTTGATCCAAACTACACTGAAAATGAAGAAAAGTATAAATCAGTTGTTAAAGGTAAATTAAGTATTGAGTACTTAATTAAATATATAATTCTAAATTGCACATTTTTCCCCCTTTTACTCTGTTGTTTTATTTGCCATTATGTAACACTTGAGCAGTTATTTACTAATGCTTAGTTAATTTCGGATGAGCTTTAAATATTTTTGTGCTGGTTAATTAACCAAGAGTTTTATGCTCTGATCTCGCAAAAGCTTTTTCATAGTTAAAGTTACTTTTGACTTATCAAGAACCAAGTGAATGTAATTAAATAGAAACCACTGGTCAAAATGTGCTTAGATTGTATCTCTGAACATGACATAGCAAAATTTTGTTTAGCAAAGTAAAAGTTCAGAAATTTCGAATGACGTGTGATATTGTTGGAGAAAATCCCTTAGGAAGGCTGACACTGCTGGAGGGTAGATATCTCCTGGGTGATCTTGGAATGTTTGAAAGTAAAACAGCAGAAAAGGTTCTAGAAGCAGTATTATACAGTCGGCTCTCGATATCCCATCTTACCTCGACTTGATTTTGTGTTGACTTATGTCAAAGTTTTTGCATGGTCCCAAATTGCTGTAAAAGTTGTATAATGAAATGTTTTTCCATCAACTTGAAATCCCCTCCACTTATCTTGAAATTTCAGACACCGTTAGATTACGTTTTAACTTTAGTTTAAATGTGTGCGAGTGTGATTTTGTTAAGTTGTTGCATACATAAATATTGATTTTTACCTACGTTACGGATTACCTGAGAATTCACTTATCCAAGATTACCATGCCACCCTATTCTGTAGATAATCAAGAATTTACTGTTGGTGGAAATTGTCCACACTGTTATGTAGCAGATTGGAAGCATGTGTCCTACCTCCTGGTAGTAAACTAAACCAGTTGAATTCCTCACTTTAAGAAGTTTTGCTGATTGCAGATTTTAGGCTCATAGCTTTTAATGAATTGTTTTATGCTCAACTGTTTGAACAATGAGAACAAAAAGCTGGAAATTTTAATGACACTTTTGTTTATGAACTTAGAATATTACTTTTGTATTTTTGGAAGAAAATAGAAGATTTTGCTCTTATCTGTTTACTTGTGTGCTTTTTTTAAAATCACTCTTACAAGTGTCTCTGAAAAGAAATAATTTTAGTTTTTCGATATCTCAAACTTTGGTTATGTCGCATTTTTTTCTTGGTCCCTTGTACTTCAAATTATCGAAAGTCAACTGTAATTTTAAAAATTGAAACATGGTCACTTGAACAGCAAATAGGCTCAGCTAAAGCTGGTGTAGAAGTTTGTTGTGTAAGTGTCCAAAGAAGTTTGATACTTGTTTCCAAATTAAAATTTTTGTGATGTGCAGCTATCATTACATATGATTATTTACGGAAAAAAATGATGATTTAGAAGAAGAGGGAGTTTTTACTTCCCTGAAATCCAGGGATTTCCAAAAACTCTTTGATAGAACTTCAACCATTTTAGGAGAGCCCTTGTTGAGTTTTTACTCCAGATCCACCTGGAAATCAAAATCTGAAACAAAAAATTGACTTAACTGGACGTAATGGACGTAACCAGATTAGCTGTAAACCGAAAGATGTGGTCTCCAGATGTTTGATTCGGATCCTATGTATCAACATGTGTACGTTTTTGAAGACAAAATTTTACCTTCGACCTCAGTATGTCAGGCATTCCGAAATATTATAAATTCATTCGGTGTAGTTTCTTTTTTTACATAGAAAAGTAATTTCAATTAAAAAGTTATGTTTTTTTGATTTATCTGTAAACACTGGCTGATTATTTTTACTCTTAATGATTGTATTTATCATTTAATTGTATAAAAAAACTTTTTTTTTACAAAATAGGTTTTGATTTCTTTTCTTCTTTTAAGCGTGTACAAGCGCTGCTGATAATACCGTCGAATCTCAATAACTCGAAGCTTATAACTCGAATGTTCTTTCATCTTGAAGTTTTCATCGGGTCCCAAACTCTTGAAACTGTTAAGAAATTTCACATAACTCGAACTGCCAATAACTCGAATGTTTTAGCCAGTCCCCTGGGACTTCGAGTTACGGAGAGTTGACTGTATATAAAAAAATAATTAATAAATAAAACTATTTGTTCAACAACAACTAGTATAAGAATTGCTTTTTTTGTGTTTATAATTTACTTTGCTTCTGACAATGAGCTTATCCTTTTTTTTTCATTCAAATATTTTTCATTTATTTCTCCTTTTTTTTTTTTTAAATATTTTTCTCTTGCTTTTTCCAACTGCACTGTTTCTTAATACCTTTTCTTATGTTTTTTTCTTTTTTAATAAAAAAGTACTTTGAGATCTGTTTTCATTATTACTGTTGAGTTTTCTATGTGTTGAAAGTTTTTTTCTTTTCCTGGAAGAAATACTAGGTGATGATACTGATGAAGATGGGTCTGCTGATGATGAAGAGGAAAGTGATGAAGAAGAAGAAGCTAAAAGTAAGGAATTCATTTTTGTTTCTGAATTGTTAGTGAGCTAACTTATATTTTTTAAATTCAAAAATTAGTTTTGGTTTTGAAAAAACGAGATATTGATTGTATTTTCTGGACATTTTATTGTTCTGTTGCAATTGCAGAAGCTTTATTTTGACTTTATGGTTTAAGGCACTATTATGGCATTATGCTTTAAGTACTTATACTAGATATGACTTCATGCAATAAATTTGTTTCATAGGTACTTGTATTTCATAGTTGCTATGAGTATATTTTATAAATGTTGTGTTCTACCTTTTGCTCTTTTGGGGCAAAATATTTTTGATACATGACTGAAACTTTATTTATTTATTTATTTATTTTTTATTTATTTATTTTTGAATGTTGATGTTACAGTTGAATACTTATTTATTTTTCCTTATTTATTTATAGCTGAAGAAAGCCAGCAAATCATAGACATGACTGAAACTAATGTAGTCTGCTTACGGCGTAAAATCTATTTAACTATACAGTCCAGCTTAGATTTTGAAGAATGTGCTCATAAACTTTTGAAATTAGAGTTACAACCTGGACAAATAGTAAGTTTAACTTCTTATAAATATTTCCTTTTAAATATATTTAAACTATGCCTTATATTGGAAGCACAATATTTTCTTAATTGAAAATTTCTTTCTACCCCTCCCCATTTTTTTTTACATTTGAATGAAAATTGGTTTGTGTTTGTCAGTAAGTTTGAAATAACGTATTTCATAGTTTTTCCATGTACCAATAAAATTGAGACAAATATGTATATTTTCATCTAATGCAATATTAATGCACATGTGTGCTACCCTACTGAGAAAGCAGGCTTCTGCTTTTTTTAGGTGGAAATTTCATTTTTTCTGAAAGTGATGTAGTTTTCATTATTTGATACATTCTCAACCAAATCTTGAGGTTACTGTTTCTTTTTAGTTTCTTCCTCTCACTCTGTTTTCTATTAATTATGAAGAAAAGGAGGTAAAGTACAGTAGGGTTTTATATATATATTCTCCTTCAAGGGAAAGAAAAAATCTCACTCGAATTTCAGATTAAATTTCCATTTTAGTCTCTCATGAATCAATTTTGACTGATTTTCCATTTTATACGTACGTGCCCAAAAAACACATTTTCCCAAATTCGTTTTAAAAAATTTTGTTTTGAAGTTTGTACGTATATGTATGTCTTAGAGCAGGAATTAAAATGGAGGGAGCAAGTCCAATTATTAGCTTAGCAAAAGCTGACCCAAAGACCTCAAGTCACGTGACTCAACAACAACGAATGGTTGGCACGTTTTGTGTGAAACAAGCGAAAGAAACCTGATTTCATCCAATGCTTTGCTTTAAAATTTATCACATGACTTAGGGTCTTGGTTTTATGAATGAAAGTCTGCACTCAATCCATTTTATCTCTTCTCAATCGTGTATGTCTTGTATAAATTAAAAATAGTTCGAGCTGTTGAAGATTGAACTTTGTGCTCCTCCATTTTTGTTTGCAATCAAAGTTCCAAATGTGATTTTCGTGTGTGTGTGTAAATTTGAGTGTTAATTTCATGACATTTTCTCCTCGTGGCATCACTAAGTCTGCCTTTACCCTTCAAGAAAGGTCTGTTGGTGACACGGACCTCTCCACACTTTCTAATTTCTTTGTTGTACACCTTTTGTAAGCAAAAAAAGCTTTTGGTACATTTGATTTATTGCCTTCCTTGGTTCTTAGAAATTTAAGTATTTACATAAACTTAGGTGTTTTTTGTCAATGTAATATACATTGAAAATCTGTCCTTCACTCCCCTCTAGAGCTTCATTAAAATCCAAATCAATTTTTTTATAAATATGTACATAATTTAATAAGCAGATACAGAAGTTATGTAGTGTCACATAAAAGCTAAAAGCAAGGATAAGGCTTTGGCAAAATCTTAACATGAGCATTGATGAATATGAGTTTGCATGTCTTTGTAGATTCTTCAATGTGTTTCATTTACATTTGTAAGCTAAGTTTTAAAATTTAGCTTTGAAATCTTTAAAGAATTAAGTATTACAACAGCATAAAGCAACCCGTGTTTTTTCCTAAAGAGGATCTTACATGTAGTTCTTAAATGTATGTATTAATATACAGTGAAACCTGGATAAGTTGATCTAGGGCCACTTAAAAGGAGAGCTGACTCATCCGACATTTTGGTTTCAAAATTGTACACGTGAAAACATTATTATGTGTACAGAAACCACCTCACAGAAAACTGCTTGCTAAGCTATAGATGTATTGTTTAAAAAGTTTTTGATTATTTTATTGTCTTAATATGGAGAAGATATTTTACTTCATATTTAAAATCAAGTAAGGTATAAAAATGGAGTTCATTACAGAAAACATTTCCTGATAAACTGTTATTAAATTTGAGAAAAATGTTCCTTCTAGATCTACCTAAAGGACATTTTACTCAACTTATCCTTCAATTATTTTATCACCTTGCAACCAGCAACCATAATAACGTATTTTCAAATACTTAAAACAAGGCTGGATACAAAGCTGTCTCGGAACCAAAATGTTGGATAGGTCGGCCTGTCCTCTAAAGGGGTTCTAAGTTGACCACTTGTTTTGCAGTACTTTCGTAGTGAACTTAAGATCGGTGGTTAACTTATAGAGTTTGATAAATATGATATGGGACTAATTTTAACAAAATTAGCGGTTCAACTTAGACAGGTGATCAGCTTACAAAAGTGATCAACTTTTCAGGTTTTACTGTACTAGGATTGGTAATATGGTTTGAAACCAAGGGTTCTGAGGGGTTAATCCCCAGCCCCTTCCCCTTCACTGCACCCCCGCACAGCAGTTTAGTATAAAATTCATAGCTTATTGCCATTGTGGAAATATAACTTCAAATCTGAGCCATTAGAAAGCCCAGTGTAATGTGTTTAATTGAGCATTAATACCATACTACTTGTATTGAAGCATTAAAGCACGCTTATTGGGGCATAATAATAATGTAGCCTTTATAGTGCTTTAGGTCTGCACAAATCACTTACAACACAGCAAAGTTACTCAAACTTGATCAGTTGGATGAGATTCACAAATATGACCTTTTCAGGAAAAATTTTTAATTTATTTTTTAATATTATTTGATGAAGTACTTCATTAAAAAGCAAAAACATTTTGCTTCATTTTTGCAACTTTAATAATCTTTTTTATTTGTAAAATAATGATAAAATGTGAATGAAAATTGTGTGTGTGTGACCCTTGTCCTCATCAGATTTTTAAATATTAAGCTTAAGTTTTTTTTTTCTTGGACAAACTGGAGCATTTCTAAACATTATTCATTAGAAATAAATAATCGAACTACAGCTTGTTTATTTATTTGCTTTTATTCAAATTTAATGTCCCCCCCCCACAAAAAAAAAAGGTATTTTCAAATAGAAAATAAATCTCTTTTTTTTTGTGACACAGACAGTTTTATCTACAAATTTTTTATTTTTGCTTTTTTTCAATTTGAAATTTTTGAAAAAGTATTTTGTCCTTTTCTTTGTAGTTAGAAATGTGTTACATGATACTTGATTGTTGTGCACAACAAAGGACTTATGAGAAGTTTTTTGGACTTCTTGCTCAGGTAAGCTGTAAAGAAAAATAATTTTCCCTTTTAATTTTTTGCACCATTTTAGGTTAACATAAATTTTAATCTTGTGCACTTTTTTCTTTCTTTATGTTTTGTATAGAGATTCTGCCAGCTGAATAAAATATATGTGGAGCCCTTTACTGAAATATTTGAAAACTCTTATAAGACCATTCATCGTCTTGAGACAAACAAGTTAAGAAACGTTGCAAAATTTTTTGCTCATCTCTTGTATACTGATGCTATATCTTGGGCGGTATGTTCATTCTTTAAATTCATAATTACAGTCGAACCTCCATATATCGAACTTCCTCATATCGAAATTTTCTATATATCGAAATCCCAGCACATTTCTATGTTCATTACATAGAAAAATTGTTTCTATGTATCGAAAAAATCTCTATATATCGAAATTTTTTTCGAGACATTCATAGATTTTTTTTTCCCACTTTTAACTGTTTGTCTCATGAAAACTGAAGGTTACGGGAGAAAATTATGTTCAAAGGTTGCTACGAAACTCAGAAGGAATCTGGGGTTGAGGGGTGTGTAGATAGGTCGTTGTTCCGTTCTGGAGTTCTTAAATTTCCTTAAGTTTATTTCAAATCTTAGTTTTAACCAGTAGCACTGTAATATAATGTTTCAAGTTATCCCTTTTCTCTGTTGATTATCATTCCTAGTCTTTCTAGTTTCAGTAAAAATCATTCAAGTTAGGTAGAATGTTTTTTTACTTTTCTCTCGATTACATTGTCAAAATGAAAATCTCCTTTATGTAGCAGATCAAGTTAAATTGCCGAAGAATGAAAATGTAATTTCTGTTAATTTTTTAACTATTAATTTTCATTTAATCCGAAGCTCGTATAAATTAGAAATAGGGTTTCATACACAAACATTAGCTTTAATTTTAATGTTTTAGGAGATTTTTATGATAAAATAAGGTAATTCTATATATCAAATTTTTTTCCGGCAATTTGCTACTTCGATATATAGAGGTCCGACTGTATATCCCCATTTGTTTTAAAATAGATTTATATTTTAGAGGGCTAAAATTCAGAGTTAATAGAACCATCACAAGCTGTATGTGTTGAGACGATCACACATTTTTTGTAGAAAAAATAGCTGCATCATTTCACTATTGTTATTTTCTAAGCATTCTAGCATTCAAAAGTTTTATGTCTTGTTCTCCTGTTTTAAATCCTAACAAAATTTAAACTCTAATATTCTATCGGTTTTACTGCCTGGGCTGAATTTTAGTCCCTGATTTTCTTACATTGATGTGATTGTAAATATTGTTGAGTGTAATATATTGGAAATTTATTCTATGATACTGTGAAACAGTTAAATTTATTTGATTTATAAGATGTTGTACTATGATCAATGTTTGAATTTAACTGCCTTATATGTTATTTTTTTTCATCAACTAAATAAAGGGTGTCTTTTTAGAGGTATAGAACTTTAAGTTGGCAACACTGTTGATATGTGTGCCATTTTGATGGCTGTCACTTGTTTTGTGTTTGTTTTGCCATGTTGTCATGAATACACAACAAGACGGTGCAACATGCCACACAGCACGTGGCACATTTATTTATTAAAAGAAACTTTCGGTGAATGAATAATTTCGCGCAATGGACCCTGCAAAATCATGCAATTTAACACCGCTGGATTATTTTTTGTGGGGCTATGTGAAATCTTTCGTCTACACCGACAAACTACAGAGGATTGACGCCTTGGAAGAGAAGATTGGCCATGTTATCGCTGAGATACTGCCTCCATTTCTGCAAAAAGTGGTAGAAAATTGGACTTTCTCCGAGCCAGCCAAGATGGCCATATGCCGGAAAGCATATTTAAATAAAAATAGCAAAGAATAATCTTTTGAATAAAGCCAGATTCATTGCAATTAAGACTCTTTAACTGTGTTTTATTTGAACCTTAAGTTCTATACCTCCAAAAAAACACCCTTTATTAACCTTGTGCAGAATCAATTGTACTACTTTAATTGGGCAAATTAAAAATAATAATAATAATAAAATTAAATAAACTTCATACAAAAGAGTATTTATTTTTTGAAATTGCAGTACTTATGTCTTTAAATTTAAAGCAGTCTCAAAAAGGGGGGGGGGGGGCAGGAGAAGTTGTTAAGACCATGCCGTAATAATCTAACAATAAAAACTTGCACTTATTATTAAAAAATTTGGCATTGAAAAGAAGTGTTATTTTCGGTTGCAAACTTTTGGATTTTATATGCATTTCCCCAGATTTTTAGTCAACTGTTGCAAACAAATCCACAAAATGTTGATCTATAGTTTCAGTTGCAAAAGCATTGACAGTTGCCTTTGGAGCAAACATTGAAGGTCCAGGACTAATATCTTCTGTTTCTTCATAAATATTAGAAGACAAGTCAACTGTTATGTTGTTTGTGTCAAAGACTTTTGAATTTTTCAGAAAAAACCCAAGCTCATAAAATTAGAAAAACTTCTTTGTACATTTTGAAATTCAAAAATTCTGACCTATAAAATGTGTTTAAAGTCAATCCACACTTTACATCAGGTTTGTTTACAAATGATGGGATGTCTTTCTCACTTTTTTCACCAGATGATAAAAAGCTTAAAACTTTAGATCACTATAGCCAATTCTCTAGTACTTGGGGATTGTTAAAGGTGTTTGAAATGTCCTAGAATTTCAGTTCAGACCATATAAAAGTTTCGCAACAAACGGGGGATTGCTATATACCCAGTTCGCTATAGCCGGGTTTGACTGTATTTATATTAACTATATACCAGAAATATATAACTGATAGATAAAAACATTTTTTCCAGGTACTAGCAATTATAAAATTGAATGAAGAAGAGACATCTTCCTCCAGTCGTATTTTTATTAAAATTCTCTTTCAAGAACTTTGTGAATATATGAGCTTACAGAAGTTAAATGAAAGAGTGAAAGATGTGTAAGTAAATCTTGCTTGTTTTGTGTTAAGTTTTTACCATTTGCTAAGAAATGCTACTCATGAATGCTCAACAACACAACATTAAATAAAAACAAATTAATGAAACATTACAGCATTTCTCACATGAAACATACAGATCAGGGTTCGTACGCTCCTTCAAAACTCCTCTAATACTCCTTCCTTTAGAAATTTTTTTTTGAAGGGCCCTTCAAACTCCTTCGTTTGTGTTTTAACTCCTTCAAAACTCCTTTTTTAGTTCAAGACTACATAAATCTTTCTCTATGACAATAACTTAAAATACTTCAACGATCGACAACTTAAGGGTCGATCGGTATAAGGGTGATTTTAATGTTGTAATTTCATAATTTATTTTTTTTTTATCAAGGGGTGATTTACAAATTGATCATAGAAGTCATAAAAGTTGAAGGTGGAAATATTGTTAAATGACTAAGACATTTCATAAGTGAAGTAAAACATGTTTAATTGGTTCAAAAAATCAGTAATCCAATGTCAGAAAGCACTGTAAAAAGGGTCATCCACAAGTGATGTCATGCCTTGAGGGGGAGACAGGTTAATGAAATTGTGACAAGGGGAAGAGAGAGGGTGACAAAAAGGGACACCACACTGTTAGTATAACAATGGTATAAAAATAATGACATGTGACAAGAGGAGTAAGTTGAAGTGTGACACTTTGTGACAAAGGGGGAAGGGGTCAAATGTGTCAAAAAAAAGTGTGATATCATCACATCATTTCTGGACAGCCCATAAGCACTCCTTCAAAATCTCATTTTACTCCTTCAAAACTCCTTCATTTTATTTCTGAAATTGAGTACGAACCCTGCAGATGCATGGCTATGAATTTAAAATTCCAGAATGGCAGTAAGAGTTCATCCATCTAGCATTCCAGTAACCAGAGAGCCAAAGAATCTAGAATTTCTAAAACAAATGGAATGTAATAAATGAATAATATCAGAAGTAAAAAACTTGCATACTTGTACAAAAGTAGGGTGTTATTGCAAATGCAATTTTTGTGAAAGGGTTGTGTTTTTGTGATATTGATTTCTATTAATTGTTGCTTTTATTCTAAAAGTATAACAATAAAATTATGCTTTTTGATTTATTGTAGTCACAATACATTAAATGTATTAAAATTAGCTCAAATTTTCAAGCTCCCAGAAGCTTGGCACTTCTGGAATTTAGCTTTTTCCACTCTTTCCAGTTAATTGGGATTTTGCTGTTCTAGTTCAATAAGACATTGTAATGAAAATTTCTAACAAATTCATTTAAAAAAAAATATTAGCTATGGTTCAAATTTGAAATTCTGAACAAGACTGTTGGTCAAGTCAGTCCCGAATGCTGATAATCAATATGATGGTTTGTTAAGTTCTGTTGTAGCAATAACTATTGTTCAACAATAAGTATGATTTGAAAAATTTGTGAACTACTCAGTAGCGTACCTGGGGGTTGGCAGGAGTGGCTCTTGCCAGGAGCGCAGCAGCCAAAGAGGCCAGATTTCTACTGATTGATTTTTTTTTTTTTTTTTTGAAATTAAAAAAAAATATTATATAATTAGAAAAATGCTTTAAAAAATTTAAAAAACTCGCAAAAAAAAAAAAAAAAAAAAACTGGAGGGAGAAATGAAACAATCCTTTATTCACAGAAAAGGGGGGGGGGGAGAGAGAGTTTACCCGTAGCATTAAATTCCATTCTGATTCACTGAGTTAGCGAAAGACTTCTATACACAATTTGTTTACCTGTGGAGTGGTGCAGGGCGTTCTATACAGGATGATTTTACTAATGAACTAAATTTTTTGGGAAGGGGAAAATTCTCAATTTGCCAAATGAAATTACAATTTTACCGAATGATGAAATTCGAGCATGCATACATTTGCATTCATACATAACATCTACTGTGAATGAACATTGGGCATCATTGAAAACAATTTAAAAAAAAATAGGCAGTCATGGGATTGCCGACAGAAGTGAAAACTTAAAAATACAAAAGAAATTTGGAATGTTTGTATGCGCTCACATGTGTGGTGTGTTTGATTTGCATTTAAAATCAATTGTAATTACAAAAATTAAAATTTTATAATTTGTAGATTCAAAATATCAACTATAGTCTAGTTTTTACATTTATCAGCAATGCATCAATTATATACATTTTGGTTGGTTTATTTCAGTTCGTTTTGTAAAGTAAATATTGATGCAAATATAGGAAATATCAGAAAATAAATTCTTAGTTTGTGTTATTCAGTTTTCCATGCACAAAAATAATAATACACATACTGAAATTTCCACGCAATCAATTTACTGCATTAACCCTCTTTAGCTGACTTGCCGAAAAGAGCCGTTATGTCGTGAGATTGAGCAGCATGCTGGGAAATTTGAATTTTGAGGCATGCCAGATAATTCAGGGTTCATTTCAAATGAAAAAAATCACATTTAAGTTTTTAAAAAATGATTTAAGTAAAAAAAATCCTTTTTTTAAAAAATTTTTCTAATTTATATATATTATTCATATTTAATAACATAATTTTTTAATGCCATGATCATAATGATTATTATTATTATATTCCAAAACTGATACTGTAGGTTTATGGTAACCAAAATAGGGAATAAAAAAACTTTGATTGGAATCTTCTTAAATAACGTTTAAAAACTGAATCAAGTGCAGTTTTACATCTTGTTGTGCTAAGATTGCAATTATTGGACATCATTAAATTAAATTCTCCATTTTAAAATTCTATTAATGGTAGATTTTTATCATCTGCAAAGTTGATGTTGAAATCCCCACTTAAAATCACTGGAAAATCAACAAAAGTTCTTCCCAATTTTATCTTGAAGCTTCAAAGAAGCAAAAGCTTCTTTAGAATAAATAAATAAATTTTCATACAGAAATTCCCCTATTGCGCTTGAAGACTTATCCGGTGAAATATAAACTGCAACCATTACAATTAGCTGTCCATTTTCAGAGTGGCAATGGCAAACACAATGTCTTACCAATATCAGAAACATTTCTTCTCATCTCAAAAAATACCCAGTGCCTAAAGAAGTTTTCACTTCAGAAATATTATATAAGGGTGAGGATCAAACTCATGACGGGCAGCTTGTTCGATTCTTGAGACAGATACTTTGCCGATTGTGCAACTGAGCCTCGTAATCTTTAAAAAAATCATACGTAAACGAGCAGAGAAGCCGCGCATGCGCCGTATTCCAAATGGTGATGGTTTTTTGGGGTCGTGAAATGAAAGGTTTTTCCCCAACTTAAAAGTACTCAACGCGCCTAAAGAAGTTTTTACTTCAAAAAAAGAAGAAAAATATTAAAGTTGTAATACTGTCTTTTAATTTATCGAATCAAATAGTCAAAATGTCCTCCCCCCTCCCCCCCCCCAAAAAAGTTGGGGGTCACAATAACCTCTGGTGACTTTCCATTAAGGCAACCTTTTGGGGGGGGGGGCCCACTTTCTTAATGTTAGATTTTTAATTTAAACTTTCACAAAAAGTGAAAGAATCACTTAATTTGAAAAAAAAAAAAAATTAAAAATACGTTTTTGCATCATGCAGAATCGATCCTTTTTCGATGTAAACATTGCATCACGTTGCGACGTCATTCGTGCGATCGGTTGCGATAACTCAGTCAAATGAATGAACTTTTGGGTGAACTGAGTCACCAGTTCATTGTATCTTATAACCGCGAGATAATTTTTTTTTTTTTTTTAGATTGAGTTACTTTTTTGATTGGCAACATATCTTAAACTTTCTTGCATTGGCAACACATCTTGTGTTTTGCATCTTCTTAATTTGAAAGCCATGTGAAGACTTTAAATACTTTGAGCGATCTTTTTCACTCTCTCTCTCTCACCCCTCATAGCCGTCATGAGTTGAATGTAGTAATTTGCCGTAATTTCGTGATGTCTGCCAGTGCTCTTTACTCCTGGCAGATCGTTATACAACGTGATGTCAATTTTAAAGTTATAAAACGCCTTTAGGCCTATTTTGTGTGTTACGGTAATGCCTTATATTCCTTGGAACCAGCATGTTCGTAAATTGAATGTTTCGTTGTATCATAGCGGCTGATATATATATTTATTTTTCAAAATGCATTTTTAAATATCAATGAAGATGTTGTCCTACAACTTAAGAAATCTTTTGAAGATCATAAATACAGATTTTCCTTGAGGAAAAATGCTCCACGTGTTTTCCATTTTCTTCAACTTCAGGCTGTGGACATGTTTTGCAGGTTCACTTCTACTAGCGGTGTAGTCAGTCTAATTTCACTACACATAATGCTCACACTTAAGTTTGCCAGGGGCACTGGACCCCATTGGTATGCTACTGGAACTACTATATAAATATAAGGAGAAAGACTCTACAACTGTTGCTGCTGTAGACACTGAAAGCGTCTTGCAGGAGGGGCGGTTTTCACTCCCACTTATCTCCGAAAAGGGGACAATAGGGTTGCCAGCCCAGGAATTGGAGTAACACTTTATTTTATGGGGCACTCAAGTGAGCAAAAGTGTTAACAGCAGTATTAAAGGATATTTGTGATCTAAATAACTTGAATTTGTGAACTGTTGATTGCAAGCTATCAGCTGTTAATGTTTCAGAAATGTTTGCACTTTAATCGTATCTTGATGTTTCAATTTTTCTTTTTTTTTTTTCAAAATTTTGAATTCCTTTTTATTTTTTTCCCTTTCCAGAACTCTTCAAGAAGCATTTGATGGCCTTTTCCCAAGAGATCATCCACACAATACGAGATTTGCAATCAATTTTTTCACATCAATTGGCTTGGGAGGACTTACGTAAGGATATAATGCATGTTTTTTTTTTCTTAGGATATATTACAGTGAATCCTGTATAAGTTGACCACTTGCGGTACACTAATTTTGTGGTCAACTTAAGCAGATGGTCAACTTATAGAGATTAATTTATATGACATAGGACTATCTCTGTACTTGATTAAAGCAGTCAACTTAGGCAGGTGGCCAAATTACAAGGGTGGTCAACTTTACAGGTTTTACTGTATTATCCTTTTGTATGTTTTGTTAGCTGAATGCATTTTTCTAAACAGATATGTATGTGCTTTTAATTATTTTATGTATTATATTAACTATCATTACAAGTTTATATTCAACTTTGAACAAATATGGATTTAGTATTTTGCTTGCTCCCACTTTGGAAATAAAAACTAAAATAAGATGTTTAAGTGCTTATAAAAAGTAATAAAGTAAAATTTAATAATGTGGCATTAGTCAGAAATAAGAGAATGGAAGTAGGCTTTGTCTTTCGTAAAAATGTTGCTGAAATCAAAAGAAATTGATTAATCAATGAACTGATTTTAAAAAATGAATAAATGATTTGAACATAGGTTTAAGATATGAGGAAATATGGATTTTTTCAGTTTATCTTGTCTGTCTGTCTAGCTTCTTTTGATTTTGATTTGCAGGTAAGCCATTCCGTTTCATAGCCAGAAGCAGTACTGCAGTCGTACCTTGTAAAGGGAAATTGCTCAATGTAAAACGTTGCTCTATGTGAAATACTTGTTTGGCACCATCAATTCACAATCGCCTAAAAGTTTATCAAATAACATGGATTCTGGTTAACAAGAAATAATTATCATGGTCCCATTTCGTGTTAACAAGATTATTTCGAACCTGGAGTTGTTATCAGGATACTTGTGTTACTTCTATTGATACATTTCAGTTAATTATACAGAATTAAGCTATAAATTTTGGAAATTTTAAAGGAGGTAGTCACCCACTGTAACAATATGAGTACATAAAATAAATTAAAGTTTATTTTTATTATGCTATTTTATTAGCTTATCATAAATAGGTATTTAGAAATGTAAGTGGTGGGCAGAGCCGTATCCAGAGCCCCCCCCCCCCAACCTGAAATGTTTTGTAACAAAAAAACAGAAGAAAGGTTTTTTTTTTTACTTTCTTATTCCAAAAAAGAAAATAAAACAGTTTTTTCAATTTTTAATTGTGTAACTATTAAACAAGTAAAAATTTGAAGAAATACAAAAAAAGCAATTTCTCATTAGCTGCAAAGCATACTTGAAATTTAGACACTAAATTAGGATTTCCTGCTCTCTTTCCCAATTCAATTCAGGGCCATCCAGGGGCTTGTCAGTTTGGTAGATTTGCACTCCTCCAGGGGCGTTCACAGAAATTTTGGGGCCTGTCACAAATGAATTTTTCTGGGCCCCCTCTATATTGTTTACCCCTATTTTCAACCCTGGTTTTAAAAATATTGGGCTCCATTCAAGCTCGAGCCGGGCCAACAGGTGTCCCTTCTCCCCCTGTGCACGCCCCTGCCCTCCTCCCCCTAAAACTGGTATAAAACTTACACTGCACCTATTTCAAGCCGGGGACTCCTTCTAGGGCATTTGATGTGGGGGGCGGGGATATTGGGGGAGTGAGCAAAAATAAACTACACTAAAAGACAATATGAGCAAATGACAATGTGCTTCTCTTTTCTCCTCTCTCGTTTTTACTCTCTGTCGATTAATGTCAACGATTTGTCAAGCAAGAAATTTTTATTTTGATTGATCTTTTTTCGTCATATTTTTGTAGTCTCAATTATTCCATATAAGGCCTCAAAATACAGATTTTTATATTGATTTTTCAAAAAATCCCCCCCCCCTCCATATCTCCTGAAATTATGTATGTTCTGCATCCGACTTAAAGGGACACTCCTTTGTTATCCTTGCCACTATAAGGTGAATAAAAAAATAATAAGAAAATAAAATATAAATAACAGTCCAACAGTGGAATCATTACAATCGAGGCAAAAGACATCTTCTATGTTAATATATTTTTATGCGTGTATGTGTGTCTATATTTATATATATGTGTGTGTGTTAGAGCAATGTGCGAATCCAGGCCCCTCCCGAAAAAATTTTCTGGATACGGCCTTGGTGGGCCTTAAATAAATGATCTTAGACCAACATTTGCCTCGTATTTGGTGTGCATAAATGAATTGCACTAGAAGCAAAACCTGCTTTCATTTAAGTATAACTCATGTACATCATTTGCCCCAAGGATAGAGATGGTATGGAGTGTTCAGCCTTCATGTATTGTATGCTTATGCATTAATTTTTTGTTATACTTATGCAACTAACGAGGAATATATGTAATCTGCTCAGATGATTTGCATGTCTCTTAACTTTGGGAATGAAATAATTTGCAATCACCTTAGTGGATTTTCTATAAAAAATAGATGTCTACTATTTTTGTAGTGCAATCTATTTATTATTGATAACAAAATGTAGTCTATTCTTTGAACAAAACCTTATGTTTCTCTTTTATCAGAGATGAATTGAGAGAGCATTTAAAGAATCTGCCAAAACCTCCTATACCAATTGTTCCAGTGGCTGCCTCTCCTGAAAATACATCCTCAAGTTCAACTTCAAGTTCATCCTCATCATCCTCGTCATCCTCCTCCTCTTCTGATTCCGATTCAGATGAAAGGAGTAAGTACAAGAGTTTTAAAATGAATTGAGAATGAGGTTCATCTTATTGAACTTCATAAAAAGATACAATCTTTTGATTATAATTTCTGTTGTTTCATAAGGGCACAACCATAATTATTTTCGTAAGGTCACCACTCACAAACAAACTTTAGATATACTTGGATCTGTTCGGAAAGTAATGGCAATGAGCTCATTACAAGACATTTAATGGGGTACAACAGTAAAATAAACATAATGTGATAATGTGATATAATACTCTTCCTGAGTCAATATATCACTAAAAAGGAGCTGATGTACTCCAGCAAAAACTGCATTTTGCACTTGTTTGTGCATTGTATATATATAGGCTCAGTCTAGAAAAATACAGTAGGCCCTCATTTTACACAGGGCTTACGTTCCTCGGAAATGCCGCTAAAATCAAAACCGCTTAAATTAAGACTTAATATTAGTATTAAAATAGGGGTTAGGTTCGGTAGATAAAAAAAATGCTTCATTATAGTGATGACTAATTGTATAATAAGTTTGATGTACACTTATATTGATTTCTATGCACAACATGCATACAGAAAACACAAATTAATTTAGCTTATGATAGTCTTTTGGCAGTCAATAATTTTTTTCTGTAGTTCTTTGCAGAGCATTCACACATCCATGATCATTTCTATGATAGAATCTTCCTTCACTAACAAATCAGAAAGATCTTTTCTATTGTCAAGGAATGGCTCAAAATTTTCAGTTTTAACGATTTTGGTTCTTTGTCATTGATATCTATATCCTCGTTGCTTTTGTCCTCCTTTGTCACTTCTAAAAGCTCTTCTTCCAGTAAGTTCTGAACTGTGTGAGGTTAATAAATTTTCTTCCGGAAAGAGCTCTGGGAACAATCACATAAAATGTCTCCAGTGGCCCAAGCTCGATTAATAGCACGCCAAAATGCAGTTTATTCGTGTAATCTGAAATCTTTAGGAGTTTGGATTTCGAAAGGGGAAAATTTTATCTGCTTGTATTGTGCTGCATCCATGTAAAACTGAAACTCATCCGCGTAAAATAAAATAAAGGTGTATAATCTTAAACGGCATATAATCGAAACAGCGTAAAATGAACCTGCATAAAACTATCGTCCACTGTATTATTTTGTGCCTAATTTTTCAACTTTTCACAAGGAGTGCAGCCCGGCATTTGTTGGAAAGACAAGATATGTATTTATGTTATACTGCAAAAGTTCACAAAATATCCTCATTTATTTCGGAGATATGGCGGGTTAATATTGTAAATTTGGCAAATTCCAAAAATGCGCTTTTTTTTTCTCAGTGTTTCTTGATTTTGATTCATGAATCAATTGATTAATTAATACTGAATTGAATTTATTATCTAAAATTATAATAAATAGTAGATAAAAAATGCTATTAAGGTACTCCAAGTTTTAAAAATACTCATCAACTAATTTTATATTGAGTTTTGATTAAACTTATTGAACAAAACACATGAACAGTTAATTTAACTCCCAAAAACTCAAGGATCTAACATCTTATAAATAATGCACTTTGTATCATTTTATCCTGAGTCTACCTTTATCATCCATATGTTTATAACTTTTGTGCTGGATGGTAATGACATTTTAATGTATTTCGCCTAGGGTTTCCAATCCCGTAATTCCGATCCCGAATCTTGCATGATATTAAGCGGAATTAAGAGCAAATCCCGCAAGATTTTCAATCCCACACATATTTTCCATGCAAACATTTTCCAACCTTTGCCTGTTATAAAACGAATATTTTCAAAAGCATCATCTAAAGATTGAATTACCTTCCTCGTATATCTGCAAAAAGAGCATGAAAAACTTTGTACCTCATGTGATGTATCTGGATTTACTATTTAAGAACACAATAAAAATAAAGTATATTTACTAAGAATGAATTGGTATCCTCATTCGAGGTTTCAGTTTTCATATGTTCAGCTATTGACAAAATGTGTTTAAATTATAAGAATTTTTGACAACCATCACTAAAATTAGAAACCCAGATAATTGCGCTTTAGAAAAAGTTAAGAAAGTGTATTACAGAACAGATTGCAAAACCCGCTAGAGTTGCCTGAATGCAATGTTGGAATGTTTCTGTAAGCTTAAGGAATACACTCCAAACTCTTAATTTACTAAACGTGCACAATACTTTTCTCCGAAGAAGAAAGCAATGAAAAACTTGACATTATTTATGCTCTCTAACCTGCAGGAAGTGTCTCTTGCTGTCTTTGTCACCGTGAAGCTAATGTTATAAATGTGGGTGGTACCTTAAAAATTATGCTATATAAATTAGCTTACTACCAAACGGCACGAACTTGAGGGTCGCGGATTTGGACCAAATTCTAAATATAGGTCAATTCCCACTAGGTATGAACGCATGTAAAGCGGTTTAACTGCATAGGCTCTAGTTCGGCCACAGCGGGGGTCTAAAGTTGATAATTTGGACCCAGAAATGCAATAGAGTATCCTTTAGAATTATCATTTTTACCCCTTTTTCTGCAATTGTACTGCAGTACTAATCATTTGCATGCACTTGTTTTTGAATTAATTACTTTAAATACTTATTTTTAATAAGTAGTTCTCAAATTTGAATTGGATACTACTTTTAATTTTAAAAACACGATGGCCAAAATAATATCGTTACAGGATATTTATCGTTTGCAAATGAAACTAATTTTTTTTGTTTTATGTTAATCGTTTGCAAGTAAAAAGTATTTATCGTTAGCTAATAAAAACATTTAGCTTAACTAGATGCTTATCGTCTGCTATCAAAAATATTCCACAAAGATAAGCAAAAAATGGAAGTGGAGAAAAACCTCCGATTTATTGCACATGGCACTTAAGAAAAATACAAAATCGTGTTGAAGTTTCAAGTAACTTAAATAATGCCCATAAATAAATAGGTGCTCTTTTTTCCCATTGGTTGTACTAACAAAAGATGCCAAAAGTGTTGGGAGAACGAACATTGTGTCAAAGTCTGAAATTCCAATGGAAACGCCATTGCATTTCTTTGGCCAAACTAGCAACTTTGGACCCTCGTTGCAGCCCAACTTAGGCTTATGCAATCAAACTGCTGTACCTGGGCTCATACCGAGTGGGAATGGACCTATATCTAGAATTTTGTCCAAATCCGTGACCCTAAAGGTCGTGCCGTTTGGTCGTTGGCAAACTGCAATATTCGACCGGACTCTTTAAGAGGCGACAGAAACTTTGATGCAACACAGGATGACTTGCATGACAGTACAGTACGTTACGCTGCTAAAGTTTTTGAATTTCTCTTTTACGTGAGAGGCGAAAAGTAATCAGCGTAGTTATCCACAAAGGTTTACTAAGACTGCGACTTGGCGAAACAAATCAGTGCTCACCTGTTGCTGTAATGAATCAAATGCACTGATCCACGTTAATGAAACAGCAAGGGGGTCGAGCTCAATGCAAGTTAAATCTGATACAGCAATACACAAATCAAATAGACATCATTTTTGTCCGAAATTTGTAGTTTTTGAATAAAAACGAAGCTGTTTGGTTGATATACCCAGAAATCGGACACGTTCTTAATACAGAATTTTTAATTTTCATCAAATAGTAATTAAAATAAAGTATCGAAATACAGCGAACACTCAGCTGTGTTGAGTAAAAAATCCCTTTCTAACATTATTTCTTCTAAAGAAAATGTTTAAATTTTCTGCCTTACTTTTTTTTTGAAAAAAAAAAGAGTTATTCATTGCGTCATTTTATTGCTTCTAATGTTGATTTTAATTTAGAATTCTCAAAAACAATTGTTGTAAATTCAGTCCATCGTTGCGTTTAGAATAAAAGTTCTAATACTCAACATGTCATCATCAAATGATGATTTATCGTTTTTCTTGTCAAACCATCTTACACTGGTGAAATTAATAAAACAAATGATTAGGTTTCAATTGGTATTCATTCGGCAATTAATAAACATTCTAATTGTTTGGAATTAAAAAGTGATACTTCAGTAGTTATGTTAGCTCAAGTTATTTCAATGAGTTAAACCTGAGGTTATTCTTTCTGTTGCTCAATATGCTAAACTATTTGCTCCATCAAAGGTTCAAAAACCTGCATTTCATTAAGACTAGTTGTTTCAAATGTTGGCACCACTTCTTATTGCTGCTTCTATAACCCAATATTTAATTCCTTGATTTTCCTTCTATAAGAAATAAAAATTTAATTCTTGTTTTGAATAATGCTGACTTTGTTACAAAATTGCATTACATGGCTACAAATTCCATTTTAGTTTATTTATCGTTTTTTAATATTCTTGTTGAAAGTTGTAAGATAATCTTCATTACACCCCCCATTTCTCAATACCAATTTGCCTACAGACAGACCCGACATTTGGGCAATCAAGGAGGGGGGGAGGGAATTGACCCACTGATTTTCAAAACATAAAGCAATTATGCATTTTTGCTTGCATTTTGATGCTCTTTTCCTATGAAATGCATTGAATTCATACCATTTGCCCCCCCCCCCCCGCAAAAAAAAAGAAAAAAAAAGCACTTTGAAAATACGGACGAGCCTAGATAATTCATTTTACTCCAGTTCCTTCACAACGAAGGGCCATTGTTTTTTATGATAAGTTTTGTTTGAGATGTGATTTTTACATGCATTTTTGAAGTGAAACTATTTCCAAAACTACTATTTTAATTTTATGTTCTGTATGTTGAAGTTTGGTTCTAATGAACATAGCTCAATCAAGTGTCACTCATTACCGATCAATAATTCTCTCTTTGTATGTCATGAATTTTATCAACTCTTTTGTTCAGTCTTTATGATAAGGTGAGCAGTTAATACAGACACCTTTTTGCACCAGAGGGGGGGGGGGAGGGGGCGTGTCCAAATTCTCATGCTTTAGAAGGTTTCAAAATTCCCTTTCCAAAAAAAAAATCCCATTTAACAGGGTCTTTTCTATTCACCAAATTTCTACTTTCGCAGTATATGATATCATTTTAGTTAGTGGTGTAGAACAGGGGTTCTCAAATTTTAAGGCTCTGCACCCCCCTTTGAAGACTTACATGAGATCCCCTCCCCCTTCCTCTGTACGTGCTTAATACTGAATACAAGAGAAAATCCCGATAGTTTCACACAAAAAATTTAACTCAACTGTTCAAAACTTTATTTTGAACAGCATATTACTAGAACATATGAAATCCATCCGCCTTGTATGTACACTGCTGGTTTGTAAGTTTCGCATTCAATTTTGTTCAAATTTATTCACTCACACAGGGTTCGTACGGGTCATGGAAATCCTGGAAAGTCATGGAAAAAAAATAAGCGAGTTTTAGATCTGGAAAACTCATGGAAAATTTAAATTTTTCATTGAAAGTCATGGAAATTTATTTCAAATCATGGAAAAATGTCCTGGACAAAGAGAAAGTAACTAAAGGAGCATTAGAAATCTTGAGTGACTTAACAGTATAGCACATAAAACAGGGTTCGTACGGGTCATGGAAATCCTGGAAAGTCATGAAAAAAAATAACAGAATTTCAGACCTGGAAAAGTCATGGAAAATTGAAATTTTCATTGAAAGTCATGGAAATTTATTTCAAGTCATGGAAAAATGTCCTGGACAAAGAAAAAGGAACAGTAGCTAAAGGAGCATTAGAAATCTTGAGTGATTTAACAATATAGCACATAAAAGCTATTAAAAGTGGAAAATTGAACGATCAAAAAATCAAATCTGAATTTTGAAATCTCATTGCATCCACTTCTGTCGCAGCCGCTTGCCATTTTTTGAGATGTGATTTTACTACCTGGACATCACTTATTTTGAATTTTCCGTTATTTTCAACACTTCTTATGTTTCATATTCTGTAGTAGCAAAATTTCATTCTTAGTTTTGCCACGCCCACTCAAAAAAAAAAAAGCAATTCAATTGCATGCGAGTTTGATTCCATCACTCGTAAGGACTTTATTATTCAATTTATCAGAGTTTATCTTAATTTGTTGAATGTTTTAGAAAATAACGATCTTAAGTCAGGCGATAGAATACAGAAAAAGAGGAATTCTAATGCTCTAAAACAGTAGTGCCCAACATAAGGTACGCAAAACTAATCCATGCGACCCACTGCTACGTTTAATGTTAGGAATTAAACGTGTTCTGAAATTTCTGAACCTATTAATCTATATGCATTTGAAAATATGCAAATTTGTAAACAAAACAAATATACTTTTGAATCAGAAGATTGATTCATTACTGAATGATTTTTTTCAAAAAAGATCTGGTTTAGAAACATGGAGAGAGAGAACTAAACTATGTGGCTTTACTTTAAAGAACCAAAATACTGTCAAGTTACGTGGATAATTAAAGGCACTGTTGACACTAAAAGGTAACTTTTGAAGCAAATTTATTGAAACTCAGTGATGACTCATTCAACCTTTGTCCCATTCAATATCATTTTGCCTGTTTTTTTAAAAAAATATCAGACATTTAAGCATCATCATATTCGCTTCATTGCATTTTTACTTTACTTAAATTTATATAATGAAGACAAATAAGAATAGTTTATTTTTTTTAATAATGTACTTATATTTTTTCCATTACGAATAAGTTCTTCAATGAGGCTGTGGCATTCATATAGACGTTTTGCTAATGTTCAGTTCCAAATATTACCAAGTTTGAGATTAAGAAATGCTATTCTCTTCGTATAACGAGGTCATGAAAATTTTCATTGAAGTCATGAAAAAGTCTTGGAAAAGTCATGGAATTTTTTCATCCAAATAGAGTATGAACCCTGATAAAAGCTATTAAAAGTGGAAAATTGAACAATCCCAAAATCAAATCTGAATTTTGAAATCCCATTGCATCCACTTCTGTCGCAGCTGCTTGCTTTTTTTTTGTGATGTGATTTTACTGCTTGGACATCACGTATTTTGAATTTACTGTTATTTTTGACACTTCTTATGTTTCATATTCTATAGTAGCGAAAATTCATGTTCTTAGTTTTGAAACGCCCACTCAAAAAAAAAAGCAATTCAATTGCATCTGTGTACGATTCCATCACTCGTAAGAACTTTATTATTAAACTTATCAGAGTTTATCTTAATTTGTTGAAGGTTTTAGAATATAAAAAAAGAGAAATTCTAATACTTTAAAACAGTAGTGCCCAATATACGGGGCGCAAAACTGATCCATGCAACCCACTGCTACGTTCAATGTCAGGAATCAAACATGTTCTGAAATTTCCACACCTAATTAATTTACATGCATTTGAAAATGTGCAAATAAGTAAACAAAACAAGTATATTTTTGAATCAGAAGATAGATTCATTACTAAATGGTTTTTTTTTTAAAGATCTGATTTAGAAACATAAAAAACTAAACTATGGCTTTTCTTTAAAGAACCAAAATACTGTCAAGTAACGTGGGTGATTAAATGCACTGTAGACACTAAAAGGCAACTTTTGAAGCAAATTTATTGAAACTTAGTGATGACTCATTCAACCTTTGTCCCATTCAATATCATTCTGCCTGTTTATAAATAAAATATCAGACATTTAAGCATCATCATATTCGTTTCACTGCAGTTTTACTTTACTGAAATTTATATGATGAAGATAAATAAGAATAGTTTAGTTTTTTAAGTGTACACTTATATTTTTTCCATTACAAGTAAGTGCTTCAATGAGGCTGTGGCATTCATGTAGACGTTTTGCTAATTCTCATTTCCAAAAATTATCAAGTTTGAGATTAAATAGTGCTATTCTCTTTGAGTAACGAGGTCATGAAAATTTTCATTGAAGTCATGAAAAAGTCTTGGAAAAGTCATGGAATTTTTCCATCCAAACAGAGTATGAACCCTGCTCACACCTCATGAGAATAATGAAAATGAAACGGCCGACTAATGGGCTCATACATGGCCGAACAGTGGATCTCTATGGCCGACTACTGAAGCATTTTCTGGTATTAACAATAGCTTGTTTTTTAAAATAAAAATGATTTTATTCCAGAAACAAGTTAGTGAAACATTATCAGAAAGGTATAGCCTAAACTTTTACAGTATTTTTGTTATTGTATTGATTGCTGAAATTTATAGGTTAACAAAAATCAACAACCGATCTCTTTGATGGCCGACTTCTGGAGCTTATACCCTATATTTTAGAAGGTGAAGAAGTTTATGGAGTTCTTTTTTGCACAAAAACCTTTACCATCCTATGGGAGCGATGCTTTGTTAATACACATTCGACTTTTTTAGAGTATACTTTTGCGTACCAAACAGTAGTTGCTGATTGGGATGTGACATTTTAGTACTCTATAATTGATTTATTCAGGGTGGCGACAGGAACTGTGCGAAAAGTTCCCTGACTTCTCCCTGATTTCCCTGATTAAGTTCACCAAATTTCCCTGATTTACGTTACCAATGATAATGGTTTTCTTTCTTTGCTCTACTTGAAATCCATTGTATGTTTGTATAAAATGCAGTATTTTAAACGTTTTAAATTGTGTAAAGTTGTTGAACTAAAGATATATTTAAAAAAGATGCTACTTTTTTAATAAAATGGTCAAAAAAAGACATTTTTGGAGGGAGAGGGAACCTACAAAACAGTATATTAAATTTTTATGTATAGAAAGATTACAGAAAATTTAAAAAAAAATAATAATTTACTTCCAGAAACCACTCAGCATACGAATTTTAAGAAACTATTAAAATTACTCTTAAAATTATGTGTATTTATGATAGAACTAAAAAGTAATTGAAATTATTTTGAAATAAGTTTTCAAACTAATAATTGTTGCAAGAATAACAAGTAATAGTGGAAGAATAGAAATAATGTAGTTATTCTTATATAACTAATTGACATATTTATGCAAAACAGATGAAACCATTTAACATCCATTCATAGGCAGCTTTTCTCTAATCAAGAACATAGGTTTTAATGAATGGATACAGCATTTCAACAATAAAAAAAATAAAGATATTTACTTAAGTACACAAGTTAACTCGATTTCAAATGATTTCAGTATGCAACGAAAAAAAATCTTAGATTGCTTTTGTAACAAACAACTTTGAAATGCGAGGGGAAAAAAAAACAGTTAATTTCAAAATATATAAAAGAATACAAATTGGTTATAAAATTAAAGAATCACTTAAGTCTGAAGAAAAGAAAGTGTTTTTAATCTGCGATGACAACTAATAGTATAAAGGCATTTTTTTTATTGAAAGTTCAATTTTAGCAATTAAATTAAGAATGTAAAGAAGTAATAAGTTTTAAGCTTTTATAGTATTAATTCAAAAAACAAAGATTTCTTCTTGAAATCGTGATTACAGTACGTTAACTATTTCGAGACAATGGAATAAATGCAAAGGAGCTAAGGCATTAATGAAGGCTTCCTCTTTGCCTGTATGGTTGTTTATTTTACATAGCATTGAAAGTGTAAAAGGAAATTTCAAGCTAGGTAAAATAAACAACCTAACAGACACAATCTTAGGAAGTTCATCCTGTGGTTAATAAGTAAGATTCAATACTTTGACGTTGAGGAAAAAAGATGCACAAATATGCAGCAGTGTATATAATTGCACCTCATTAATTTTACTTTTTTTTTTGAACAGATAATTGGTGGAAAACGCATAGGGAGTTAGAGTATTTAATTCTGTAAAGCAAAAAAAAAAAAAAAATCTTCATAAAATCAATTTTCCCTGATTTTTTGTTATTTTTTCAAAATTCCCTGATTAATAAAGTTCCCTGATTTTTCGCTGATCTGTCGCCACCCTGTTATTTAATTTGAGATAACTACTAATTTAAGTAACACAAGCAGTACTTCCTAAAAGACATGACTTTTTTTGTTTAACATTAACTTTGTAGAAGAATCAAGTCAATCCCCCGGGATTGACTCCTTACAATCCCGAAATTCTGCAGGATCGAATTCGGTGCTGGATTGAAAACTCTGATTTTGCCTGACAAGACGTAAAATGTGGCTACTTTTGTTAAAACTTGAACAAATTTGAACAACGGTTCACTGAAGATAACTATTTAAAAAAAAAAGCACACTAATGTTAAAACTAACTCATTATGAGTAAGGATGATGATGACCCAGTCATAGTTTTTTTTTCCTATTTAGTTTGATATTAAATATACTTAATCAGGAAGCTTGGAAAATTTCTACACACACAAATGTGTATGTATATAAATTGTATGTATTGTTTCAAAAATTTTATGCATTGTCTTATTTTTATTTTCAGGTAAAAAGTACAAGAAAAAGAAGAAAAAGTAGCAAATGATAGATTGACTTGTGTATATATATTGTAATAAAATATTTTTTAACTGTATTGGAATGCATTATTTATGCTCTTGATATAAGTTGTGATAACTTAAAACCTACAGTGGTTTAGCTAAAAAAAAACCTAAGGGTCAATGTTGTCCCCCTCTTCTCATTTTTTCTTTCTAATTTGTTAATAAAGGACGCTAAAATATCACAATTGAATCGATTATTTCAGAAAGGGCATAAGTCATTTTTTTTTTCAAAATTGAGTTAGCTGTAGTTTTACCACATAGTAGCAGAGAAGTCAATACTTGTACAAAAAAAAGCACTCTGTTTAAGGATCATATTCTTAGTTTAGCGCAGAAAAGACTTAAGTCCCGAACTTATGCCCTGACGCATATGTGAATATATGGCAAGATCTTAGAATAACTAGATTTTTTTTTTTTTTGGATCTAGCATTATCACGGTAATGGTAGGTTCATAAGTTTGGAGAGTAAAGGGGGGATTCGAAATCACGACCTCTGTCGAGATAAGGTAGAAAAGTATTGGAATGAAATTCACTTATTTCTTCGGGATTTCATTAACATCACTCTAGGAACTGGGAAAAAACTATGCGTTCGGTTAGGTATATGTTGTTCAAAATAAGAACACTGCAGGAGACTTTTTCTAGAAATAACACTGAAGAAATTTCACAAGATTGCTGATGACTTTCCTCTGAGAGGACATTTGTCCTTTGTGACCAGGATTTTGGGACAGTAAAACGAATGTTAAACAGATATGACAGATTATTACCATGTGAAATCCTATCTCTTATAAGTGAAATTACATCAATATTCACCGTTGCATCTGTTGAAAACAATGAAATCTGTAGCTGCTAAAACAGGTGCCCTTCATCTTTTAAGAGGACTTATTTCCCAAATTGAGGTTTAGGAAAAAGATTCTACTGGGCAACACAAATGTTTTCAACTATCAACATTCATGATGTTTAAATATTCAATAGAACAGGAAAAGAACGGTTGCAGGCTAGCTATTTTATAGAGTTTTCAAGAGCATATTTCAAAGTAATGTTTGTCAGCTAAACTACCTTTGCCAATATTGAGTAATGGGAAAATGTTCATATTGTAGGAAGAAATAACAGATATCAAGATGATTATTCAGTAATTTTGAACATAATCACACCAATATATATATCAAATTTGGTACACAAAACTAGACAAGAGAAGGATAGAAAAAGATTTCCATGGAGGATGTATTTGATGAATATGAGTATAGTTTTATACACATACTACACTTTTGCTTTTTTTTCTTAGTTTGTAGTTTTTACATCAGACTTTAATGTTCCACAAAAACAATACAAGAGAAAGAGGAAAATACAAGATGTATTTTTTTTAAGATAATGAATTTATGCATATGGATTTCACCAATTATTTTTGTCACTTTATAGTATTTTTTATTACCATAAATCAGATTGAAACAAATCTATCTCTTGATTTACATTTTCATTACTCTAAACTAGCCTTTCAGATTATTGGTTGCAAAAAGGGCATGTCCAAATTTAAAAAAAAAAGTTAATTTCAGTTATGAAATGAAACTTAATTCAAGGTGAAGTAATGACCCTACCCGTGGCTCGATTAGTCATAAAAATTCTTATAGAATTTAGTTCATTTATGAATGAAATTAATTTTTTATTGATTCCTGAAAAAAGTTTCATTGTTTAGACTTATGCCCTTTCTGAAATAATTGATTCATATACCATATATTCATTTTTTGTATCCTTAATGAGCATAAATATACCAAATTATTTTTTAAAATTTCTCTTTAGAACTGCTTGGGAGGCCCGCACGTGAAATATAAAACCCCTTTTTTAAAAAAAATTGTTACCATTAAACAGTAATTGCAGTGAGAATGAAGACTCCTCTGAGCAAACATGAAATTTATTCTCTCTTTGCTCTAGTGGTAATTTGCCAATAATGGTTGGTTCTATTAGGTTTAACGGTGCAAAAGCCTTTACAGGCTGTTCTACCCGAAACCAATAGTAGATAATAATGCAAAAATATGAGCATCACAAATATTTGATCATGAATGTTTATTATATTTCATTTTCCTATTTTTTAAAATGCCCATTGTCAATGAACAAACGCTGTAAAACATTTCCAATTTTTTTTACCTCGGAAAGTAGGAGGCGAACATAAGCGAATTTTCAATTTTTTCGCTCTATGAAAAGAAAGGAAAGGAGTTTTTCTTTCAATTCATTTTAGTCGCCTTTTCTCTAAAATAATTTTTGGCTAAAATAGTCATCTTTGCTTCTATTAGCAATCGTCACTTTTTTGGCAGGCAGGAGTTCAGTTACTAAAAATGGTTACTTCAGTAACCTAAAATATAAAAAATAGTCTGATGTGGAAAGTTTCTCATTTTTTTTTTTTTTAGTCATCATGGTGCATTGATAGATATATTTTGACTGCATAGTGTTAGTGAGATCACTCAAAACAGGGGTCCACCCTGAAGAAAGATTGGGGTTCCTTCTCAACAACTTTTCAAAATTGAGTGCAAATATAGACTACCTTTAGTGACGTAAAAGGGGTCTGGGATTCCAGGTTGTTTTCCACGATTGAAATCTGAGAAATGCAAATTTTGGTGACTATAATGAAGTAGGGAAGGCTTTAAAATGTAATTTTAAGCAATATTTGATAAGGAAAGGGGGAGAAATGCCCTTCAGGATTTTTTGGAGTGGAATCTTTGGAAAGGAAGCTCTCCCGTGGAAATTTCTAAAAGCAAAATTTTAACATCTTTGGTGATGTTAAGGAAACTGGGAGGTGGAGAGGTTCATGAGGAAAGCCAGAGTTCGATAGCTTCCCCAGAATTTTTATAGCATTGAACTTATAAAAACAGAAATTAGGAGAAAAGTTAGTTGCTCTCTTTCTTAAATTTTTCGAAATTGAAAGCTAAATATGCATTTTGTGTGACATTAGGGGAAGGTTTCAACATTGAAGCGCTAAAATCAATTTTAGCTAACTTTGGGGATGTAAAGGAGATGGATGGGAGATTTGCGAACTTTCCCTCCTAAAAACACATTTTAAAGACATCTTTAATGATGTTATAAAACAAAGGGAAAGGTCTCTACCGAAAATTGTTATAAAACAGACAAAGGGAAATGTCTCTACCTTGGTCAAAAAGGCCAAGTTTATCCAAGTAAGGGGAGAATTGGTAGCTGAGCAACTTTCCTACGTAATGTAGTCCAAATTGAAAACCTAAAAATGCAATTTTAAGTAAGGTTTATCACATTAGGGCTGGGCTACAGGATCAGAGGTTTTCCCACAATAATTTTCAAAAATAAACAGCCTAAAACCTGAAATTTAGGGTTTTTTTAATCTCATCAAGGGAGAACGGGTACATTACCTCTTTTTTCGGAGCTGTGCTTGGGCACCGCCTTCAGTTGTTGTCACTCGAGGCAAGGACTTGCATACCGCTAGACCAATCATTTCATATTACGGCATGAAACATTTTTTTCTTAATTTTGTCCAGATATTCTACCTTATTAATGGGGTGGAGGCTCAAGCCCCCCCCCCCTTGAAATTAGAACTTCCTTGCCTTTAGTACTTTTTTCTTTGCAAAAATTTAAAAACATTTCTTCTCCAGCAATTAAAGAAAAAGTTACTAAAAATGTCAAATTTTAATAACTCTAATCTGTACTGAAATCAGTTTCTATGGAGAAAATATCCTGCTAAACCACGAGGAAAATATCTGAGCCCACCCCTTAAAATTTTGCAAATGGGCACCTTTGAATCTACCTCCAAGATTAGCAGTATTTATTTACCTTTTTTGATAATACTGACTATTATGTGCATCCATGCCCTGTATAATTCTTTATAAACAATAAATAGTTCAATTGTATTAGGTAGGTCTTAATACCGTAATGTTTGATTTGTCAGTTATTCAAAAAAATTCTAAGTTTTCTTTGAAAATTTTATTTTGCAAAAAATACAATTGCAAAATTATCTTTGCAACATATTTTACAAATATATAACAAAAGTGTTTCCCATAATCAAGAAAATATAACAGCATTTAAAGCAGCCAATTCATGGAAATAATTTCATTTATTTGTAACAAAATGGAATAACAATGGCATATACCATGAAATTAATCTACTTCCTTGGTTGATGGATAATATTTGGCTTCCCTCCAGACGACCTGTAATCATGTGAGGGTATAGGCTTATTATGGAATGCTTGAACAGCCTCTGTGGGAAAGTCTGCGTCTCCCTACATAAATAATTTAATTTAAATTATGTTCATTCTGTACACAAAATAAATTTCATCGAATAATTTTAAGAATCATGAAAATGATTTCTAAATTTATGCAAAGTAATTAAAATTCCAATTTATGTTTGTTAAAAACTTTTCCAAAACATTTTCTCAATTCGAAAAAGTGCTTTTTTGCTTGTTTTCATTCCAATATTGCCATCCTAACACTGCAGCGAAAATCCAGTCTACGATCAAGGAAAAATTAGATATTTGAAAATACACTATTCTAGAGAAATGATCTGAATAGCCATTGCATGTTTTGAATTACTTGCGTTTCTTACTTAAACTATAAATATAAATGCTTGAGGATACATTTTTGTACGAAGGTACTTTGGTTCCTATATTATCTGAGGCACAAAAACAAAAAATAATTGTCTGCTTACACAAACATTAACGTGGAAATCGGTTAACATGAAATAATTTGGCATCGCCGTCGAGCTCATGTTAACGAGGTTTGACTATAGTATAAGGTAGGTGCGGGTATTAAGGCCTGTCGGGTAATAAGACCTAAACAGCGAAAATATAATTTAAAATGGTTGTAGCCGCTCAAAAACGCTATCATTGATAGTTACACTCCCAGATGGCTCCTCAAACTGGTAGCAACGCCATGCTCAGTTGTTTTGACCAGCGAGCCCAGATTCATTTTCACGGAACGCTTGTAAGACACGAACAATAAAAAATTGTCAGATTGAAATGTAAGTAATTTTTGTAATATCATACTTTTATGCATAGTTTTGCTCTACAGTTATCTGTCTTGAATGCTTCTATCGATATTTCATGTCTGAGTGAAATAATATGATCGAATTATTGTACTTTTTTGTATTTTTTTAAATTTGACGTCAGCGGCTAATAAGGCCTACGAAAGTTGACCGTAGGCCTTATTATACTCCTTTTTTTTGTAATGTAGTTTTTCAGCTGTGCATCTTATTTTGAACCTTTCTCAACATGGTATGAGTGTTGATTAGTAATTGCGGCTGTTTACGACTTGGTTCATTCTTATTTTAGTGTCTACATCCCGATGCCCCCCAAACGAGCACTGTGGTCTGATAATGACTTAGTGTCGGCTGTCCAAGCAGTAAGAAGAGGTATGCTGAGCTCATATAAAACAGCTGTGAGGTATAATGTTCCCAGGAGAACCATTAGAAACCATCTCCAGACCTGAAGTTTGAAAAAAAAAAAACACTTGGTAGAAAATCTATTCTCAGTGATGACCAGGAAGCTGATCTTGTCATCAGAATTTTGAGGTTTGCTGAAGTAGGGTTGCCTATGACACCACGTATTCTCCGACGCTTGGTTTATAAATTTTGTGAGCTTAATAACATAAAGCATAATTTTAATAAACTTGCTAAAGTTGCTGGTAAATATTGGTTTAAAGCATTTATGAAAAGACACCCGGAAATATCTAGACGAAAAGCTCAATTTATGAACCCGGCCAGAGCTCAAAAGTTTAACAAATTTATCGTTAACAGACTGAATGAAATTTATGATAATCTGGACTTGAGAAGTCATCCTGAAAGTATATACAACATGGATGAGAAAGGCTGCCGTCTCACAATTCACCACCAGCAGACTGTTTTGGCAAAGAAGGGGACTAAAAGAGTGCATTTACAGTCTTCGGAACACGCCGAAAGTGTCACAATAGCTGGATGTGTAAATGCTCTTGGTACTGCTATACTACCAATGATAATATTTAAAGGCAAACGGTTGAAGGCAGAATTATATGACAATTTGCCACCGGGTTCTTTGGTAGAAAAATCTACAAAGGGTTATATGACTAATGAACTTTTCACAGAATTTCTAAAGCACCTATCTAGATTTAAAAGTACAGGAAAGTCCCTTTTAATATTTGATGGAGCGGCTTGTCACCTAGACTTAACAATCGTTGAAGTCGCCGATTCTCTCGATATATCATTATACTGTTTACCTTCGAACATCACTCATAAACTCCAACCCCTTGATAAAGCCGTCTATCGATCATTTGAACACCACTGGGATGCAGAAGTTTTATCATTTATGGAACAAAACAAAGACAAAAAGCTCACCAAGGCACGGTTTAATGTTATTCTTTCAAATGTCTGGTCTAAATGCATGACACATAGTAACATTACAAGTGGCTTTAAAGCCACTGGTTTGTATCCATTGAATCCACAGGCTATTTCAAAAACAGCTTTTGCTCCGTCTGTATTAACAGAAATTCCAGCTCCCGAAGCTGACAAATTTCAAGAAAAAAATTCGCAACCTCGCACCTCCCTCACGCCAATAACCCCAAGGCCTTCCACATCGACAGCACAAGATGAAATAATTAATAGTACCCCAAACAAACCTCCTGGAACGACGTACGGCATGGTTTACGGTTCTAGTTCGGACGATGAAGAGGCCAATGTACCACTAGCTCAATAAAAAAAAAAGCATTTCAGGAGCTTATGCGTACTCCAGTGAAAAATACTGAAAAAACATCAATTTTAAGAAGAAAATCTATTAATTATCGAGAAATTAAAGTCACCAAAGAACTGTTTGAAGAATATAGAAAAGAGAAAAAAGCAAAAAATGACGTCAACCCTCAAAGAAAGAAGATTTAAAAAAAAAAAAAAACGATGCTAGTTGGTATTGTCACGCTTGTGAGGAGGATAAAATGATTGACATGAGGCCCTGTTCAAAATGCAACAGGTGGTATCATGAGCAATGCATCGGTTTGACAGCCGATGATGAAGATATTTTTGAGTGCCCTGACAGCTGTTAATTTTTTTTTTTTTTTTTTGAAGATTTTCAGCATGAGTAATGCTTAAGGATATTACAAATGATCTCAATTACCAATGTTAATAGCTTATTTTGATTATTTACGAGTGTTAAAATATTAGGCCTTATTACCCTACCGTAGTATAATAAGGCCTAATTGCAGGGTTTTTTTAAATAATTTTATATTTGTTTTCGGCAAGAAAGGCAGTTTTTTGTTATTTTCGTGTAGTAATTGAATGGTACTTTATTTAAATTTGCAATTTGCTGATTCAGATCCTTTTCTTTCCATTTTATTCCAAACCTCCCTTAGGTGTAGGCCTTATTACCTGCACCTACCTTACATGTAATTATATACATTATTTTCTGGGCATATGAAAATTACATTTATCAGATAGAACTACTACAAATATTTCTAAAAAAGTAATTTAGACATTTCAAAAAATTGTTTTAGGAATCTTTAATGATCCCAACTATGTATTTGGTTTTTTGATGTCGCAAGGATAAAGTAGAGAGCAGTTTAGCAGAACAGCCAGCAGCTAAATATTTCTCATAGCCCATATAATTACATTGCTACCCTGAGCATGAATACAAACATACAGTCTAAGATTCTGCTTTATAAAAGCTTAGGTTTTCACAAATAATTTCAAATCTTTAAAGAGAATGGCTGCAGATCAACTAAAAATACTTATTCCAGAAAGCTTTCAACAGTAACTGTTTAAAATGCGTATAAAAACAGTGGCAAAATGCAGAGATGCGCCAAAAGTGATAGCTTCCCCAGAAATATAGAATAAACAACCCTTTAAAAACACCCCTCAAAAATTTCAATGCAGGAATCTGTTCCATGACTCTCCCTCTTCAAAGGCACTCTCGGCAGTGTGCAAGAAGATCAACTGACCACAAAGTTGCAGAAAATGGAATTGAGATGAAAACTAGATTGGCACTGCACCAGAGATGCAACATCAATGTTCCAAGTTAAAACATTCATGGTATCTATACATTGACTCACAAAAAACGATGCTTTAAAATATTGCACCTTTTTTATTATGCATAATAAACTCTAAAAAATGTTTTAATGCTAGAACTAAATTCACAGTAATCAATTTATTAATTAATATTTTTGAACTGTCGAGGAAAAGATTCCAGGTTAAGTAATACGAAGGAAACAAAAAATATCAATACAAATTAATTGAAATAGTTTTGTAACCTATTCTAAATTTCTACCTGAATAGTAAAAAGTTACTTAATAATTAATGCAAAGCAATTTGAAATATTTGCATAATTTTTTTTAAGTTGATAACATGCACAGGCAAAAAAAAATAAAGGAAAAGAAAGTGAAGAACAAAAAAGGTAATATATGATAAATGATCGTTCTAGTATACAGTCAGATCACGATTTGAGTTATGCGAAATGGCTACAATAAGAGTTTTTCCCGTGTAATGATTTTTTTTTTTTTTTTGCTGACGCAAATTCCTTGGCTGCAGCACAAAATTTTTGGAAAAGAATCGCGGAGCCATAATATGGGCTTTGTTGGCACTAAATATTAGTTTCGTGAATAGACTTTCCTCCCTTTAGCATCACTGAAAAGGAAGTTTACTCACTGTACTAGTCTAAACATCGCATTGCTTTCAAGTATACAAATATCCACTTCGTATTTTTCATTCAGTTTTTTTCCATTCTACGTATGAATGTTGATAAAATTGAATGGCATTCAAACGTTTTCTTTCATCTAAAGTTTCCGAAGATAGGAAGAAAAAGAGAAAGTTTTTGAACGTTAAAGAAAAGGTCGAAATTCTGGACATGCTTGAACACTTAAAAAGTGCATCGAAGGTAGCACAAAAATTAGGTATGGGGGGGGGGGGAGGGGGAATGTTCAATTCGTACAATTAAAAATCAAGAAAAGGACATCCATAAAAGTTCTGAATTAAGTTTCAAGACTAAAGCTTGCAGAGTAGTGTCGAAGCAAAATACAAACCTCATAAAAAGGCAAAGCTACTGTATATAGAAATTGCAGGTAAATCTACCACTGCTCCAGCTGTAGAAGAAAGCATTGATGACCCCCAGGTAGGACCTTCAGGTGTTGAGACATTTCATGCTAGTGCTGGTTGACTCAGATTTACTAAGAGAAGCAATTTGAAAAGTGTGATCCTTCATGGTGAAAGTGCTTCAACTGACCTTGCTGCAGCAGAAGATTATGTAAAAAAGTGTGTTCCCAAGGATTATTATGGAAGGATGTTATCAGCCTGAGCATGTCTTTAATATGGACGAGACAGGGTTGTTCTGGAAGCGAATGCCATCTCGTAAGTATTTATTTAAAGATGAAGAAAAGGTCTCTGGGTTTAAAGCCAATAAGGATCGTGCAACTTTGGTTATGTGCAGCAATGCTGCTGGCTTTTTGTTAAAGCCTTCTTTAATTTATAGGTCAAAAAATCCAAGGGCTTTGAAAAACAAAGCCACCCTGCCAGTTTATTGGATGCACAACCCAAAGGCTTAGATTACAAAAACCCTCACAAACAGATGATTATCTGAAGGACAAGGGTCTGCCTTTCAAGGCCCTCTCGATGATGGACAATGCTGGAAAGCACACAACAAATCTTCTTGAGGAAGGCATTGAAGTGCATTTTTTGTCACTGAACACGACGTCAATAATCCAATCTACGGATCAGGGCGTTATTAAAGCATTTAAAGCCACTTATACAAGGGAGTGTCTCCAAAACCTTGTGCAGGCAATGGACAGTGCGAAAAGTTTCAACCTGAAAGAGCAGTACACAATTGCCTCTGCACTGCACAATATAGGCTAGAAAAATATTGCTGCCTTTTTTGCAACATAAGTCTACTTTTATAGACAACAATTGAAAATTCTTCCCAATGTTATAGATCTTGAAAAATAAACTAGTTAATAATAAAACTTTCATCATAACTATAAACATTTTCAAAATTTTTAAGGAAATTTTTGATTTAAATGTAAAACATCAACATCGAAGACAAAATATAAGTGTTAGAAAAAACATTGACCCTCAAACATCGATGGTGAAAACATTGACATCAATGCTACACACACACACAGTGCTACCACTACACAACTGAAGAATGAAATAGACTCGTTTATAAATCATAACTTACCCGAGCAGGCACGCCAGAAATAACTAACTGCTGCTTTGGTGGGCTAAAAAAGAAAAACTTATTATGTTTGATATAATTTTAATTTTCATCTCTACATACTATAAAATGAAGTCTCCAAAAAGCGTCTGTGTGTTTGAACTTGCAAAACTCAAGACCTACCCGGCCGATTTCACTGAAATTTTCAATTTGTTCCTTTAAGTCCTGAAAAGGTTTGCAGATCAGTTCGAAAAAAAATCGAAGAATAGTTCTGATCTAAGTTAATTACGGTAGGAGTTATTTAATATTTAGTTTGAATTTGTTTAGACTTAGCTAAAATTTAAGCACTACTTTCTTCATTAAATCTATCAATAAAAAGTGAAGGGATTGTCCCAGTTTTTTTTTTTTTTTTTGACATCATTGGAAAGAGCTGCTTTTTTTACTCCATACCTAACTCGGCCTATGGTCAAAAGTTTAACCCTGTATCTCAAATAGAAAAAAAGTTAAATTAAATGAAGTTCAAACGTCTTCTCTATTCAAGTTTTAAACCATTTTATTTTGCATTTCCATGGTAATGCTTTTTGAATTCCCTGTTTATTTCCATCTTTCTCATTTTCCATTCCTAAACTTATTTTATTTTGTGTTCCATGGTTACACTTTTTAAATCCATCTTCCTCATTTTATTTTAAGGTCTAAAAAGTATCTTAATACAGTACAATCTCGATATCTCGAATCTATTGGGAAGGGAAAAAAATTGAGATATAGAAGTTTCAAGTTATTAAGGTTTTGAAAAAAATAAAATAATTCTTACAATGACATGTAGATGTATCACATTGCATAAACGACAAAGACTAATAATTCCTTTTAGCACTTTACTAAGTTTGAAATACATTTACATGTTTTAATGTGATGACAATAGCTGGGAAATTTAATTTACAGGGAAAGAAAAGGAAAACAAATTATTAAAAGAAAAAGTCCTTAATCGAAGTCTGTCTTCTAACAGAGTTCTTTTGAATCTGCAGTTTTTTCTAATGTAGCAATTGCACCAAATGATTCTGGTCCAATATTGTTCGTTGTTTCAAGAAATCGCCACAGCAATTGCACTGCGCTCTCTGCTTCTCTTATGGAGACTTTCTCAAACTCATGTGGTTGCTCAATTTCTTCGCTTTCTTCGTCAGAAACATCTGCAGTTAAATTTGAAACAATTTCTGCATCTGTTAGTGTGCCACACGTTTGAAGTTCATTGTCTACGTTCAAAAAATCTTCAAATAAAAGGTCAGTCTTGTATTCTTTTTGTACTGATGCCCATTCATCTGGATTTAAATTTTCCACTTTGATTGTTAAATTGGCTGAATTCATACCCTCCTTTTCACTAGCAGGAAAACCTGCTTTGATAAAACAGTTTCTTATGGTGGTCTCCATAACATTTCTCCATGCAAAATCAGCCATTCTTATAGTTTGCAAAATGTTAATTGAAAAATTGCATGTTTTATCTTCAGCAACGCTATCCAGAAGACTTCTCACAAGTTGCGCTCTATAACCTACTTTGAAGCTACGGATAATTCCCTGGTTGAGTGGCTGCAGTTTTGAAGTCGTATTTGGGGGGAAAAAACTTCACAGTAATGTTTTTCAGGATTGGAAGACTAATGAAGACATTGCAATTATCGATGAAAAGGAGAATGTGTCTTTTTTTCTTTTGACATTTTTTTTATTAATCTCCTTTAGCCAGTTGGAGAATATTTCGTTGGTCATCCAAGTTTTTGCATTAGCTTTATAGGCCATTGGAAAAGACCTCACTTTCACAAAGCACCTGGGCTTCTTCGAACGGCGCATCATAAGGGGAGGGAGCTTTTCTTTTCCACTTTGATTTGCAGTCAGGAGCACAGTAACAAAGCTTACTTTGCTTGCCCCCTCTGCTTTCTTCTCATTTGAATACAGCGATTTTGTTAGGCAAGCACTGAAAGAACAATCCAGTTTCGTCAGCATTATACACATCATCTGGTTTGTAGTCTTTTAGAAGAGAAGGCAGTTCTGCGAGCCACTTTTCACAGGTTTGTGGATCGACAGAAGACCTTTCACCGCAAAGTTTCCGAAAAACGATGTAGTGTCTCTTTTTAAAGTTTTCCAACCAACCGTTGCTGGCTTTAAATTCATTTTCTGCACCCAGTTCTTTTGCAAAATCTTCTGCTTTCTGCTGCAACATGAGTCCACTCACAGGAATGTTCTGATCGCGGCATTTAATAAACTATTTTCGCACACATTCCTCTACTTCAGGATAAGCTGATTTTCGAATTTTCATTTTTTTACAATTACCTTGATCATAGTTTTTTTCGATAGCCAGACAGTTTTTTTTATTGTTGTTGACAGGGATTTTAAATTTAGCAGCAATTTCAATTTTCTTCATCAGCATGTTTTCATCAATAAACTTCAAGATTTTAATTTTATCCTCAATTGATAACACATTCAATTTATGCTTTACACTAGCCATTTTGCAGGAGTTAAAAATAAGAGTGAAGAAGTCAAGAAGAACGCGTTTTCGCTGAAAAACTGGTCAACTACAAAAGTTCCACCCCCTGTTGTCAAAGTGAGCACGTGTAATAAACCAGAAGAGAAGAGAAAGAATCTAACCTTCAGAGAAAACAAACAAAACACTTCAGCACCCCCCTCATACTAATGTTCCCCTATTCTCTTACCCCAATCCTTTATTCTCATACTTTCCAGGAAAAAAGGGTGAAGAGCTACATGCAGATGTCTCCATAACTGGCTCTTCTTCAAAATTTTCCAAGGGGAAAGCATCAATAAAACCTTACTTCTGCGGCAAAAATTTCGACATAGCGAGGGTTTTGAAAAATTATTTTCGAGATAAGTATAGAGAATACTTAAGAGTTTTATACAAAGTGCAGGGAAATTTCTTTTTCTAGATATCAAGGGTTTTGAGATAAAGAGTTTCGAGATATCAAGGTTTGACTGTATCTGTCGTTATTGTTTGGAGTGGAAATTTTGCATGATGTTTTTTTTTTTTTCATTTAAGCCTGGTTATTGAATATACTTCACTTGACACAATGGTTATTTTCAAGGTATACCACGCAAAACCGGGCAACACAACTAGTATATTTCATAAACATGTTACCTTAAAGGCTAAGTAAACTGATTTTTTTCTTCTTTCATTTTCAAGTAAAATGCTTCATACTGTTGTGCATAAACCTGTGTGCAATAATTTGATATAACAATGTTCCTAACCGGGGAAAATGAATGCAAACTGCCTTCAGGAGAAGTGATAAAACTCCTTGGACCTTCCCTCTTAAATAGTGTGATGATTATACAATGATCTCTAGGAATGGAGTTGTCTTAAATTGATAATGGACTGTGGTATGACCCACATTAGAATTTTTGCATTTGTTTTCAATTCCCAAAAAAATAGATTCTCTCTCGGAACTAAATTTTCTGACCATCTCTTGCTAAAGCAAAATACACGTGATGATTTCATTGGCACCTGAAAATCCAAATTTGCTAGAGAAGGTAGCGTATTTTTTTTCCAAAGCGCTCGGATTTGAGCACATTAGTTTTAATTGCCAGCGATCTTTTTTTTCAAGAGTACCTGACATTTTGAGAGCCACGAACTTCGTGAATTTTGAGCGTCATTGGATTTAATTTCCTCATGTCGCAAAGAGATGCCTGGCATTCCGATTTTGGCCATGAACTTTGAATGCCACTAAGCTATGTTGTGTATGAGAAAGTTTGTGCTGGATGTGAGTTTTTTTAAATTTTGATGACATTACTACCAGTCTTGCATAATATAGATGAACGCGCGAATGGCTTTTGCAGAAAATTTTTGGCTCAGCAGAAATTTTTTTTTCAAACTGCTAACATTGATCAAAAAAAATTTTTTTTTTTTTTTTTTTTTTTGAAGGGTCTTTTTAAGAAAATCCCAGAGTTTATTTCTGTTAAAGCGTTTTTTCAAAAGCCTTTTAAAGCACATGTGTAAAAAAAATAATTTTTTTGGCAGTTTTCTTCAGTTGGTGAAAAATAAGCAAACTATATGTTATTGTAAAAAAAATTAAATGATTTAAAGCACTTTTTTTGTCTTTCATATTTGAATATAAATTTAATTTTTTTTATTCAAGGGTGATTTAGGTAAAATAATTATTTGCAGGAAATTTTCCAGTTAGGATTTGTGTTTGCAGAATGCTTTTCATTACATGGGTTACCTATATTTGTGCTTACCAGTGTTTTCCTTATGCGGTTTGAGTTGGATTTACCGAGCGATTATTTCCCTTTGTGATTCCCGGCTATGTGATTTATGGCATATGAGCCGATTATGTAATACATTGTGAACTGCATGCAAATAAACTTTATTTACTCTTCAATCTTGCGGACTGAGACTTCTTACTGCAAAATGGATTACTCATATCTGCGTAACCGGTAACAGAGGATGGGGGAGATGCTTTACTTAACAATATGTAGATCTAATAATGCGCCGACTTATTTCAGTTAATTATGTGCATATTTCATGAAATGCTATGGCTTAAGTCTGATTTCCCCCGGTACACATTTCACACCACTTTTTATGTTGTACAGTAAAATTTGCTAAGAGCTTGTAATTGTCACGGTTGCAAGACTCTGGCCTGGGTTTTGGCCTAGCGGCTTCACACAACAATATACTCACTAGATTACCCTGTTTGCATAATGCAGTAGGTTCGATCACACCCCCTTTCCACCTACACAACATCACAACATGGACCATAGAGGTGACAGCTTAACTGCCAGAGCCATTATCACTCTGAGGCACGAGAGAGCCTTAACACAGACTCTGCTAAGTGATGCTATGGTTTTAGCAATAGTGTGCAGAACACTACTAAAGCTTGACTACACACATCAGACCATGCAAGCACTTTGATTTTTCTGCTCATCTATGCACAAATCAACCACAGCGACAACAACTTGTCAGTGAACATTCATAGCCACTTTCCCTAGAAGATTTATGGTAATTAAGTCTTCAGAATTGCTTCCTACCCCATTCTCGTTTTCTTAATTTGGTGTTTTTATCCTAAATTATCAACAAAAAGTTTGTGATAGGAACGGTTTTTCAGAAAACAGGTCAAAATTGTTTATACAACATCCGAGTAGGAAAAGAAATCTAAATGCTGCTTAGCTTAATTGATGATTGTCCTGAAGCAAATTCAAGACTACGCACCCAAAAACACCTCATCATTGGTTCAGAAGGAAAATCCTATTAGGAAAGATTTAAATGAAAAACCTTGATTACATTATACGCAACAGTATAGTACTGGGTTATATATTTTTTCTATTGCAAAACTGCTTGTATTCTATTTTTACTGTTAATTAAAGGAACTATTTCACACTGCAAAGCATTTCTCTCTTTTCCTTAATTTATTTTAGACACCACTTTAGGTGTTATTATGTACTGTGTAAAGCATAATATGTTTTGTAATTCGAAGGATTTGATAATCCAAACTCTTTCCGGTTCAAACTAGTTGGGATTAAAGAGGTTCTACTGTACTAGTAAGTCTGCAATAATTTTTATAATTGGGGCAAAGCTAAACCAGGCAGCATTGTGAAGGCTTCGTAAATCCTAATCTGATAGGTTAGGTTTGCCTCAACTATAGATTTTTCAGAACATCTCAGAACAATGTATATTTTTTAAAAAGTATCTCTGCTTCTGCACTAAACCAATAAGATAAGACAAGTAATGATAAAAATTATACACTCGTTTTGAATCTACAATGAACTTCTAAAACCAGGAGAAGTAAAAAAAAAAAAAAAATTATCTGCAATTTTTGAAAAACTTTTTCAGTTATATACTAGATTCTAAATTTAAAGAAGTTTATTAAAGCTACTTCAAAAACAAATATAATAAAAAGCTTACCTAGGAGTTACAACTTCTTCTTCCTCCTCCTCTCCTTCTGTTTTTTTAACTTCTACTGGTTTTTCATGAGAAGGAACTTTGTGTTGAGTAATTCTCATTCCTCCAGCTTTTACTGTAAAAATAGTTAGCACTGTTTAAAATTTCAAGCCATACATAAAACGTATTATAGACAAACATTGAATAATTTAAAGACTAAATAAGTAAAGTCAGACCAAACAACGTAAGTAGAAGCACAAATTTGTAAATTACAGCAGACACGTGTTTCGGCGTTACAGGGAACGCCTTTTTCAATGCAAAAATAATGAGCTTATGGATGGAAAGACATCCGACAAAAGCCAAGAGCAGATAAGCATGCAGCTTAAAAGATAAAAACAGCGGATTAGCCAAACACCAATGACAAAGTTATAAACCGATCAGGAACCAATAGGAATGCAAGCAAAGGTCAGGAGCTTTCGCTTAGGTACGAACCCAGAAATAAAGAATTCAATTGGACAAGGATTAAGCCGAAGCTTAAACAAAAAGAAAAGAAATTGTCAGTAACCGTGAACCGCAAGAAAGGAAAAGCAGAATGGAAAACCATGAAATAAGATAAACAGAAACAAAAAATATTCGAAAAAAGGAAAAATAAAGATAAATAGAAGAAAATTGGGGGGGGAGGGTGTCAATCAAGACAAAAAGGCAAAAATAAACAAAGGAAGATAGATAAAAATGAGTGGGGGGAAAAAAAAGAGGGGGGGGGGAATGGGGAAAGGACAGTATTAAAGATATGGGAGCCAAATGTTAGAAAAATATGGAACTGCACTAAGATCGTTAACTAAGTTAGAACTGTTCCTCAAAATATGAAAAGATTCCCAAAAGTCAAGATCTGATGAATTGGGGCATTTTTGGATAATCTGAAAAAGAGTTAAAATCAAAAGAGTGATTCGAATCCCAACAATGTTGAGCAATACTAGACTTATTTAATTGTTGTTTTTTCACATAATTTTGATGCTCTTTCAAGCGAATTTTTAAAGCACGCCGAGTCTGTCCAATATAGGCAAGTTTACAACTACAATTAATTCTATAAATTCCACAACAATTAAGAGGGTGAACAGGATCTTTAAGAGAAGAGAATGAAAGTTTATTAATAGGAGAGAACACCACCTGGAATTGGAAACGTTTTAGAATCTTAGCAACCTGATAGCTTACAGATGGAAAGAATGGCAAAACAACCAAATTCTTTCTGATGAAGGTTCGGTTAAGAACATTAGTTTGGGATTTATTTGAAAGTTTTTTATAAATGGAATCAATCAAAGTTGGCGGATAGTCTCTATCAATTGCCACAGCTTTAAGATAATTAAGTTCCACTTTAAGAAGTTCCGACGAAGAACAAATATTAATTGCGCGATAAAAGAATTGAAAGCAGAATATTTTTGATTTGGAGGATGAGACGATAGTCTATGAGGAGGTAAAGAGACAGCAAAAGGTTTGCGATAAACAGTAGTTTCAAAACCAATTTCTGTACGAGAAACAAGTACATCAAGAAATGAAATGCAATTATTCCGTTCTTTCTCACAAGAAAACTGAATATGAGGATCAATGGAGTTTAAAATAGATAAAACCTCATCACTCTCAAACTGATTCTGGTTCATTAGAACAAAACAATCATCAACATACCGAACATAAAATTGGAACTGCAGTTTTTGGAACAGCTTAACCTCAAAATAATGCATGTAAATATCACTAAGAATGGGGCTAAGTGGGTTACCCATAGCCAGACCATCTAACATAATATAAAAATTCCCATTAAAAACAAAAGAACATTGTTTAAGACAAGTACGGGTAAGGAAAATTAAATCCTCAATTTCCGTATTGGTGAAATGAAATTCAGAAAGTCTTCGTGGATTATTCGCGGTAAAAGCTTCTCTGCTGAGAATAGCTATATACCCCAATGTGTGTTATCATAAATCAAATCAAATTGCTTGAAATTAGTGAAGCAACAAACAGGAATTTGGCCGAATACAAATGTTAGGTCTCAAGCAAGGTCTAATATTCAATCATTCCGCTGTCGAATATTTAAATCGTTTTTGTCAAAAAACAAAATACAGATAGCATTTAAAGCGCAGTTTTGTATGGTTATTAGTTCAATATGCATTATAAGATTTTAAAAAATGATTGAGAGCAAATTTTAAAAAAATAGCTAAAAGTTTAAATTTCAAAAATATATGGCCAAAAAATTACTAAAAGAAGAAATTTCTTTCTTAAAGACAATAACAATCATTTTCTTTTATAGGTATTTTTTTATAAAGCTTCTCACATAAAAAAAAAAAAAAAAAAAAGAAAGAAAGAAAGAAAGAGTTAAACTGAAATGATTCAGTATTGAATTGTATCCGATAAATTTCTATCCTTATATATATTTACCAAAATTAGCAGCTACAATCCAAATTTTTTTATGAGAAAATTCAATTTCTGGAATTATTCTAATAGAAAAAAAATTAATCTGTAGACTATATTGGTGTATGTATATATGTACCATTGTACCATAGAAAGCCCTCTTGCACAAAACTTGGAGAAGCAATTTTTAGACAATTAAAGATCATGAGTACCATAATACATTACAAACTGTTTTGATATCAGAATCAAACTGCTTTTTTTAATACAGGGGTCTGTCCAGGATTTTTCACAGGGTCCGTTTTTTGTGAAAAATCAAATAATTTTGTGAAAAATGAATTAATTTTGTGAAAAATCAAAAAAATTCGCAAAAAAAAAAAAAAAAAAATGTTAAAACGAAATTTTAGAACTTAGAGATGGCACAAACTGCATCGATTAAACTTAAAGTTGAGTGTTTTCCTCTTCTATGTCGAGAAAATCATTCTGGATTTTTTCTGACGGGGGGGGGGGGGGGGGGGGGGGCGGGGGGTCATCGCTCTTTCAAGTATCAATATTTATCTACCATTCTACATTATGTTAAATTATACTAGATATATTTCTGTACAGTATTTAAAATTATTGTAACAAAAATATAAATAAATAAAATAAAATTCAGAATAGGGTTCAGCATTCAACTTTTTGACCCAAGACACTCTTAAAAAGCACAGAATTTCGTTTAAAACTTAAATTCCGTGATTTTTACAAAAATAAAAAGATATTTCAATTGTTTACCTCTTAACAAAGCGTAATAATCATCAAAAATTCGAAAAATCGGATTCCCATAACGGATGCAAAGAGATCGCAATTCTCAAAGTGAAGGCATCAAAAGTATAAAAACGGCTTGTAAGAGAAATATTTTTGATAAAATTATTTTAAAATTGCATTTTAGAGTCCTATGATAACCATTTCATTAATATCTGTGGGCACAGTTGACCCAAAAAATAAAATATCTATTCAGCATTTTCATTTTTGACTCATAACAGAAAATGGAATTTTGCTTTAAAAACATGAAATGAGAGTTCTAACAGAAATACAGAGACTTTTCATTTATTTGAATCCTAATAAAGCGAAGTTAGCTTGAAAAAGGAACAAAATATGATTCTCATATCGGATGTTAAAAGATTACATATTTCAAAATGTAGACATCTAAAGAAAAAAAAAAAACGGTAATTAAAAGAGTGTTATTTAAAGTTAATCCTTGTTAGCATCAAAAAATCAAAACCCATATAATTTTCTCCCAAAACAACAATTAAACATCACACCGCATGCACCGTAAAAACGCAAATATTGCCAAGCTGGCAAAATGAGAATCTTTTCTAATCAAGTCATTATAATGGTTCAACACGCCAGACGCTAAATGGTGATAATTTTGAAGTTGTAACCCTATCTGAAGCGATCATATTTTTTCCTCACCCTTACTATCCCTTTGCAGTTCTAAGTTCATTTCGCAGATATATATTATTATTGTTTGTTAAATCATGAGCGGATAAAAGTGCTTACCAATGCCTTTTCAGAAAAGAGTACAACAACACCGCTGCTAATTAGCTGTGATAAAACAAACAACCATTATAAAATACACCGCCAGCTCAGAGCAGAGCTTTAGGGCGGTAACTTACTACAAAACAACCATTGTATTTATTTGGCAGAAGCAATTATTTATCGCTTGCAGGAGCATCGCAAGAGTGCCGTTTTTTTTTTTTTCAAAATTAGCCGATTTTGTATAAGCTGATCCCTCTAATTTGACTTAAAAAAAGATTCCAAAAATTATCGGTTTATACACAGAAATATGCGTTATTTTGCTTTCAGATTTGCTCTTTCAATAAACAACTTGTGACAGATCCGATCTTGTTTATCAGAATTTTGTGAAGGGTCCGTTTTGTTTGATCGGAATTTTGTGAAAGGTCCGTTTTGTTTGATCGGGATTTTGTGAAAGGTCCGTTTTGGTTGATCGGATTTTTGTGAAGGGTCCATTAACGGACCCAAATATCCTCTGGCCAGATCCCTGTAATATATATATATATATATATATATATATATATATATATATATATATATATATATTATTTTGAACCCATTGCTGAAAACGAAAAAATCCAACTACTATTTCATTAAAAATATTAGAGTCAATTGCACAACTTATTAAAAAAGTAGTTATTCATTCACAATTTATATGCAAATGATGCTTTACAAGGTTTAAGCAGCGTTTAAAAATTCTTTAGCAAAACAGCTAAAATAGGAGAAAAGACATCTTTGAAGAAATAGTAATTGCACAATAGGTAATATTTTTAAAAAATTTGAAATGAAAAATTCAGAATTACTCTCAATATTGATGGAGCAACCTTTTTTTCTAAAAACCCCAATAATGCATTTATGAGGGTGAACATTATGCACATTAAGACAAAATATTGTTGAACTTAATAGCACTTTATGTAGATTAAGTTCAATATCGCCGGCTTGCTTCCTCTTTCGGATTGTACTCCTCTTTTCTTTTCCTGTTATATTCATGTTGTAACTGTTCCTAATCAGTCATTGGAAAATACAAAATATATATATATTATTTTCTCATGATTTGAGTAATATGTTGGGTAATAGGAAGGTAACAGTGACTAAAGGGGCATTTCTACAGGGCTCTGTTACAAAATACATTTAAAAAGGTCATAAATTATCTACAATCTGCTAGGAAAACATACTCTTCATAAAGAGTAACCTTTTGTGAAACCTCACGTAACGTAACAAGTCAAGTCGGGGGCGGATTAACCGTGATAAACAAAATAGACTATTTCTTCTGGTCGATTTTTTACACTAAGAAAGAAACTTGCCCAATCCTGATAAATTTTATAGTTTTACATTGAAAAGAAAAATTAGTTTTCAAAGTTCTCATGATCTAGTTGATCAAAAATATAATTTTTTTTTTTAATTTGAGGTTTTTATTCTCATATTTCTCAATTTCTCTTGTGGAAATTAATTATAAGTTTCACAAATTTAGACGCGAATCTTCTTTTTGTGCCCTTTATTCCACAAGTAAATGATATAGAACTGGTTGAAATGCGGACGAAAAAGAATTTCCAAAGGAATGAAATTTTACTGAATTAAGGATTTTAAAACTGTAAAAGCTCAAAAACTTGAGAGCTCCTTTTAAATGCTACGAAATCAAAATCGAAAACCAGATTTTCCAAGTATCGAAGAATATATAATCCAAGTTCTTAGTTCCTAAGACCCCAGTTAAATGCTTGTGAACATTTCCGAAGCTTGTACTTTATTTCTAATTTCTAAATTTTTCATACCTGCAGGAGGATGCCCTCCTTTTAATTCACTACTTGATTCAGGTGATGACATTTTAATAAGAAATATTCGTAATACTAATACTTAAACCAACTTTACACCATGCCACGTACAACCTCGAACAAAGATAAACATCTGTCACATCACCCTGCCTCCACCTCTACAAAACTAAAATTTATCTCCGATGGTTACAGTTAACTTGTAAATGCAAAGGTTGTAACTGACTGGATGTATCGATGGGGAAGTGTCTGCTACTCCTCGATTTTTCTAGCAACCTTTGTAGTAACTTGGCGTGGTTTCAGACGTCCTCGGTATTTGGCGATCACGTTCGCGTTGTTTATTCCAGCGAGCAACAACTGCGCCCCTCGTGCTTTTCTCAGCATACTTTCCTATATGGATAGTATTTTAATTATCTAATTATTGTAATTACAGAGGAATGACTGTTGAAGTAGAGGCGAAGGTTTCTTCATTTGAAAGCTTACAAATAAATTACGGAAGAAGAGAATTTTGTGCATTTTTATGTGCAAGATTCTGCTAAATTGACGATTGATGTTCATATTCAACACGTTACAAACATGGAAATGCTGAATTGGTGTATTACATATTAAAATACACCAATGTTTTTAGCCAAAAAAAAAAAAAAAAGGAAAGAAAACAAAAATGAAAGGAAATCTAAGTGAGTATAAGTTTTGTGTGTTGACCAGTACACGGAACTGACATGTAAGAAATTTAATCTAACTTTCTTGCAAGTTGCTTCTTCTTTAAAAAGTAATACTACGTTGCATATATTAGCTGTTTTATAAGGTTATAAATAAATACATTGCTCAAAATGTGTCGCAATTCATTTATGATCCTAAGTTTGGCGATGATTGTTTTTATGAACCGTATTTAGCCACCAAAGAAGCTTTCTGGTGTTTTTGGGACCTCTATTTGGTGTATTTTAAATCAACATAAATGCTGCTTTCTGTTTGATGATACATTTATTGCATTAACAGTCATTTTTTATATTAAGAGCTCCTACAACTCAACACGCAATTAAAATAGCTATGGGTTATTATTTTATACTTATTGCCAAATTGCTTCATGTAATATCTTTTCAATAATGTTTTTGTAGCTCTTTTATGATGTATTATTCTTGTTGCACTGTAATGTTGGTATTATATTCCTGGCTCCTTTTTTCTTTTCATGGCAATGCATACTGGTCTACTTTTTGCGAAGCTACTTTTATATAAAGATGGACTGCATCTTGTGGAGTGAATGTAAATAACAGCTAAATCATTGATGATTTTGACCCGGAGTTTATGGCAACTATGACGTCGGGTGACTGCAATGGTTTGATGCACATTGAACGAACGGAAAGGTACCCAAGGATAATTTGGTAAGGCAAATTTTAATAATTAAATTTAACTTATGTTTCACAAAAGAACTAGATAACAGTGCCCCCCCCCCCAAAAAAAAAAACTATTAAAAACTTCAATTAATAAAGAATCTAATATTTATTTAAAAATTGATGCACCAAGTTAATCCATTACATAATTGTTTCACTCAACCTTGCATGTCGTTAATATGATTTGATGCCGGTAAAGTATTACAATGTATTTAATATTTCGCTATTGAGGTGAAATGAGGTTAGATGTACTTTTGAATCCATTGGGAGACCTGGAATCCTATTTTTTCAAGTATTAACCTTGAAGTGACCACTACTGAAGCACTGGCCACAACTGATATGTTTATCTTATATGTCTGCGAGCACTCCAGGTTAAAATGCATTGTGTGCAAAATATTTCCCCACTTGATATTTGGTATTCTTGATTTTTTTCTATGCACAGAAGGCAGAAAAATGTCTAATTCATGTTACTTTATTTTAATTGTTCTCCTTTTGGATGCTATTCTATATTGTTCATTTGAGTAAGTAGAAACCTGGTGTAATAGACAACAGAAATATAATAATCTGTTTATGAAAACAGTGAAAACTCATGCATTGCGTACTACTCCATTATGATGCATTTGTAATATTGATGGAATTAAGATTTAAATTAAGTCGTTTTTCCCCCCACAGTTAAAAAAGTATTTTGGGCGTGCAGCTTCAGAAACTGAATTCCTGACTGAATGGTACATGGTAGAGAGATTTGGCTTTATTTGCTGTCAGTAATTTCCTCTGCTTGTGCTTTTCAGTTTGGCCTGAGCCTGACGAGTAACAACTGAATCAACAGAAATATGGATCTGTGTGATGTTTCAAGGGTTTTCATCTGTAACAGGTGATAAAGTAGAAAATCATACAACTTTAAATTTTAAAAGTCGACAAATGAAACAAGCCTACATGAACTTTTCTCCATGTGTTCTAACTTATGATTGTTCAAAAAAAAGTAAAACAGAGTAAGCTATTGAAAGCAGCTTGTTAACCTATTAAAACTATTAAATAATTTAATTTTAAATAGATGAGAAATATAATACAGTTGACTCTATTTAATGACTTTGAGGGGACCACAAAAAATCGTAGTTAAATAGAATGTTTCTAAAACTGCAGTAGAATATCTAGGACTGTGAAAATGGTTCAATAGAGTGTCGTTAAACAGAGAACCAACTGCAATTTGATATTTGAAAAAGTAGAAAAAACAATGCATTGTGTATTATTCCAGTATGATTATGATGCATAGTAATAATGGTGCATTTAAGTTTTAAATTAAGTTGTTTTTTCCCCCGCAGTCCAAGAAGTATTTCGCATGTGCAGCTACAGGAACTGAAAATTCCTGACTGAATTTCACATAGTAGAAAGATTTGCTGTCATTTCCTCTGCTTATGCTTTTCAATTTAGTCTGAGCCTGAAGAGTAATAACTGATTCAACAGAAGTATGAATGTGTGTGATATTTCAAGAGTTTTAATCTGTAATAAGTAATCAAGAAGGAAATTATTCAAATTTAAAATCATCAAATAACATGTGTACATGATTTTTTTCCTTATATTCTAACTTTTTATTATTCATTTATTTGTGTTATGCAGTTGACTCTAACTGTAATATTTCCTTTTCTCATAGATTTCATTGGGTCCCTACTCTTAAGAAGGCTGTGGTTGCTTCCCATAACTCAAAGGTTACAGCTGGTTTTTCTGGACTTTTGAGTACAGTAATTGAGAGTTAACTGTACTATGTAGTAGTTTGTCTACACATCTGAGAAGTGTTAGCAAAAGCTAACTGTGTTAGCTTTTTCTAACTGAACTGTTAGTAGTAACTGAACTGTTGTTGTTGTTGCAAATCTCCGGTGTTTAGCAGCGCTAAACCAGGTCTATGAAATTTGTCACTCTCAAAAAATCCAATACCAACATTGGATCCGCCAAAAGATCCAATCTTGAAAGTCCCAGACAATTCAGTATATGTTCGGGGGTGGCCTGATGGTCGGCACACTTCACACAGGTTGGAAAAGTCTTTTTTTCATTGCAATAAGTCAATGATTTTAGGTGTCCACTAATGAGCCTAGTGATGGTCGTCTGATCTCGCCTACCACACTTGAGAGATAATGCACCTCCCAAGCACTTCGCCTGGTACCAACTATGGGTAGGAGGGACAGTCCAGGAGGACTTTGCATCTCTTTTAGCCTTAGAAAATAGCTCCAAGTAAGTCAAAGAATCAGGTGTATATAATGGCTCACCAGTCCCTTTTTTAGCCAAGATATCGGCCATCTCGTTACCGTGTACATCAACATGAGATGGAATCCACTGAAAATGCAACTCTCGAAAAGAAGAAATATACTCCAGTTTGTTAATAATAGAAACACCAGTACCATCACCCACTTTATGCCAATTAGAGAGGTACTGGATGGAACTTCGGCTATCTGACAGAATCCAAACGGCTGAAGAGCCGGGAGAAGACAGTAAAATTAGAAGTTTTTCGCCAAAATAAGCGATTACTTTGCCAATAAGTAGCCCCTACTGGAGTAGACTTCGTTAGCCAATCATAGCTGCTTATTTTCAAGGAGTAGTAGCAACGTCCGTATCGATGGCATAGAGTTTTTTCATTACTCGAGTCCCTATATGAATACGTCTTCATACAGGGACTGAATTCAATTATACGATGAGTTGGGTTTCCCCTCCGTTCACCCAAGTGGTCACTGGTTAAGTAGCGCAACTAGAAAATTTTTATTTATTTATTTATTTATTTTTTGGGGGGGGGGCACATTGAAAAAAAAAATGTAACAGGGAGAAGTCCGGGGGTCTCCCCCGGAAAATTTTAAACTTGTAGTTTAAAAAACGCAATTTTTTAGACAGTCTTCTTTAGCAGATGTTAATGGGGAAGAAAGGTACAGAGGGCTCAGGGGGTTAGGGTAAGGGATGGAACTCAAGGACGGTCTCCGATAGATCTTTTTAAAAAAATAGATCGAGATTAATTTCTCCCTTCCCTTCAATTTTTGAAGTTTCGCAAATGCAATTGTGAACAGACTTTGAAAATTTTCGAAATTAAGATTCTGAAAACAAGCAATATTCCAGAAAGAAGAGTTCAGGAGCTACACTTAAATTTTCCATAAGAATAGTTTAAAAAATCCAATTTTTTTATGACAATAGGAAGGCGGTTCGGGAGATCCTTGCCGAAAAAAAAAAATTATCTTCGAAATTGAAGCTCCAAAAATAAATTTTAAGCGATTTTTAAACGATGTTGTTAAGTATTTGAAGGCTCTCCCCTAGAAATTTTGAGAAATTGAGGATGAGAAAATGAAGTTTGAGATTCTCTGTAATGCTTTTAACGGCGGGGGAGCTTCGGAGAAGTCGCATTTTTAAGATCTTATTTTTCAGACGAACTAGAATTTCATAGGATGCGTTCTTTTCTTCGCTTCATTAATGAAGAATACTTTTGAAAAACATTCAACTCGGTATTTTAGGGGGAGGGGGCGTGCGGGCGTACCTCCCTTTATCGTTGTGCCACTGCACTGGTTATTGAATTAGTATATTGATAATTTCATACAAATTACCAACTTTATTTTGAATATATTATTTAGAGCACAGGAAATTGAACAGTAGGTTTTGATTGAAAAAGCGCAATCAAGTCCAGATCCATATTTTGACTTTATAAACGATAATGAAATAGATTCAGAGATGAAAAATATACTAAAAATCTTTTAAAAAGGTAATAACGCCGAAAATATTTATGTGTGACTAAAATTACAGTCAGACCTCCATACATAGAAGTAGCAAATTGCCGAAAAAAAATTCGAATTTCAAAAATAGAAATTTCTATGTATAGAAACGATTTTATTTTATCCTAAAAATCTCCTAAAACATTAAAATTAGCTAATTTTCGTGTATGAAACCCAACTTATAATTTATACGAGCATCGGATTGAATGAAAGTTAATAATTAAAAAAAAGAAAAAAAAAACAGAAATTACATTTTGCGCCTTTACATCTTCATTCTTTTGGCAATTCACCTTGATCCGCAATCTTAGGGGATTTTCGTTTTAACAATATAATCGAGAGAAAAGTAAAAAATCAATCAACCTAAGATTGCATGATTTTTACTGCAGCTAAAAAGACTAGGAACGATAATCAACAGACAAAAGGGATAACTTGAAACTGATTTTACATCAATGTTACTCGTTACAACTAAGATTTGAAATAAACTTGAGGGAATTTAAGAACTCCAGAACAAAACAACGACCTATCTACACATCCCACAACCCCAGATTCTTTATGACTATGGTAGCAACCTTTAGTGAACATTATTTTCTCCCCTAACCTTCAGTTTTTACGAGACAAACAGTCTAAAGTGGAAAAAAAATCTACGAATGTCTTGAAAAAAAATTGGATATACATACAGATTTTTTCGATACATAGAAACAATTTTTCTATGTAATAAACATAGAAATTTGCTGGGATTTCGATACGTAGAAACTTTTGATACGTGGAAGATCTATATATGGAGGTTCGACTGTATTAGTAAATTATTTCAAACATTTTAATGCATTCACCCGCACCCTTGCAATTCTTCTAGGTATTCCGGGTTGAGAAGAACTGCTATAAAGGCCAGGGCCGATCCTAGGGTATCCGCCGCCCGTGTGCAAAGAGCTAATGTGCCGCCCCTCAAGAGTAATTTGCATATTTTGACTACGCTTTAACGTCTATATAAATCTTTCTTTAAATTTCCATGCCAAGTTCGAATTCAAAAAGGGGGGGGGGGACAGAAGAATGATCTTATAAAAAGGAACAAATTTTTTTTAGTAAGAAACTCCTTAGGTACAATTTATATCTTTTAAGTAATAGATACCAAAATTTACTAGTCGTAAAAACGCATTTTATAGTCTTTCTTCGGTGACATCAGAGAAAGGACGGAGGAAGGGGAAGCGTGGAGGGAGGTATCAGGGGTTCAGGGGAGGAGAATTGCTCTAAGAAAATTATCGAAATCGGCGTATGAAAAATATTTCTAGTTAATCTTTAGTTGTGTTTGGTTGCAAGGACAAAAGAGTCAAGTATATTCAAGGTGCATGGAGAAATTTTCGAAATTGACATCAAATATCGCAATTTTAGGAACTTTTTCGAGACTTTAGGTGAAAGTAATGTTGCAGTTCTTTCCTAAAATTCTTTCAAAATTGAAATCAAATTGAAGCTATTTTTTAAGACCGTAGCTTAGGAAGGATCGGCGTTCTTCCCGAAAAATCTCCGAAACTGAAGTTTTAAATCCGCAATTTTAGGTCTCCTTTGTTGACGTTTCAAGAGGGAGATTCAATTGTCTTGCATCGAAAGATTTCGAAATATGAGTTTAAAACGCAAATTTAGGCCGTCTTTGGTGACGGTAGGGGATCTGGCGGCTATCCTCCGGCAATTTCTCGGCACTATTTTTTCAAAAACCCATTTTTGGCTAGATTTGAAAACAATAGGGGAAACGTGAAAATATTCCGAACCAAAATATTTTTCGGAACTGAAATCCAATATAGGCTTTTTTTGGGAAGGAAGTATTTTATAGTTCTTAAGCGGATATTTCTAAAATCGCAATTTTATATTATCTTTGGTGACGTTAACAAAACTGGAAAGTTTCTATGGATCTTTCGGATATTTTTCAACATTAATATCTGAAAAATATAACTATAGACTTTTGTTCACCTCACCTCGACAATTGATGGATATGCCCTAGCGCCGTGAAAAGTTACATAAGCCTGGCAGTTCTCCTCCGGAATTCTTTAGAACTATAAGTCCCAAAATCGTACTTTAAGCATTGTTTGATAACGATGGGACTAAGAGCGGGCGGGGTTCAGTGTGCCCTCACGAACTGTGTTTTTGAAACTGAAGTCAATTTCAGACTAGTTTAGGCAGGAAGCTGTGTTCGTCTAAAAACGAAATTTTTAGGTATAGTGATTGCGTTGGAGAAAATGGGGATCCGGGGTCTTTCCCCAAAAGTTCTTGAAACTGATGTTTGAAAAACGCAATTTTAGTTTGTTTTTCAATACGTTAAGTGAGAGGGGGTGGAATTAGGGGCTTCCCTAAAGACGCTGATTGAGACTGTCTTTGGTAGTAATGTTTGCGAATGGATTTCGGGGTCTTTCACTGCAAAAAATTTGAAAAATGCCAAAGCAATTTTATATGATGTTTGATGATAGGAAGGGCTGTCGTCTGAAAACACGTTTCGGATTTTGGAGTCAACATTTTTAGGCTATGTTTGATTAAGTTAAGGTGGAAGAGTTGAATCAGAGACTTAATTGGGTCCTTAAAATCGATGGTTCAACCAGCGAAATTTTCCGAAAGTAAAGTCCTAGAAACGCAATTTTAAGCCTTCTTTAATTTCGTCAAGGAGGTCATGGCAGCCTTTTGGATCTTCGTTTTGGAGCTGCATTTGCTTCCCGGGGCAAGGGCCATGTCCTCCTACCTGATGAAACCGGGCAGTTCATTCAAGATTTTAATCAGAAAAATTGTCGTAAAGGGGGAAAAGTACATCATTTAAGTTCGTCATTCATATATGTTAATCTCAAGGGAGTCGTAATTTTCCACTTTCTCTCCACGCATCCACGACTGTTAAACACAGAGTTTGTTACATAGTTTGTTGTTTGAAATGCTTGCGAGAGTATCTAATCAGTATAGCTTTTTTTTGAAATAAATAAAATATGTCTTCATTGTTTAGGTCTATAGAAGCTTGGGGGGTAAACATTAGTGGCCGCCCTCGGTGCTCCTTTTAGACGGCACGATTTCATGCTTCAGAAGAGGGCCTTTCCCCTCCCCTGTATCCATGCCTGATTACCGGTTCTGTCGCAAACTTTGCAACCAAATGAAGCATGTGTGTTAAGAGCAGATATTAATGGACAATGAACCAACACAATTTTCCCTAACATTATATTTTTCTTAAATTATGCTATGCTGTCAGGAAATCGACACATACTTTGACAATTGAAATTTTAAAAATCAGCATATTTATTCTACTTATTATAAGTTATCTTGTGAGAAATTCTTGAGGAATTTTGCTTGATTATAAGAACTTTATGATTCGGCCTGCGGCCGCCCCTTTCTTTGGCCGCCCTTGTGCGGCGCACACTCTGCACACCTGCTAGGATCGGCCCTGATAAAGGCTATATGAATGCGTCGTGGGAATGACCATCAAGAAAACGTCATTGACGATTAAGGACGTTCAAAGGCATAGGCGACTGGTGCGCAAAAAAAGTGAAGGGTTAAAAGAGTGTGTGTTTGTGTGGGGAGGGAGGGGGCGCTAACCCCAAAAGTTGATTTTCCCCCCTCGATTTTCATAATTTTCAGCTATAGGTTATTGTGTATTCACTTCACTGATTAAGTGACCACTGAAAAATGTCAAATGGGACCTAGAAAATCGGGACAAATGACCACACTGTAGACTTCCACCATTCAATTAAAAGTTCCATTCTAATGAAATTGAATGAAAAAAGTCCATTTATTTGGCATTTTGGTTTTTATTTTCGTGAAAAAAATTAACTTACTAGCAAAAAATTATTTTGCAATCGATGATTAATTTTTAACTCTGAAAAGTGAGGGAACAAAGCCCCTTCACATTTGGAAGTGAGGGGCAGTCGCCCACCCCCCATTACGAACCAGAGCCCTATTACCGCAGGGGCATGTGGGGCACAGGCCCCTGCTTAGATTTCAGGGGGCCCAAAATCCCCTTAATTTATCATGCTAAATAAAAATAAATAATGATTTCACTCAGAATCTAGATTACAATACTATCATCGATATTTTTGCAAATGCCAAAACAAAGAAAAAATATCTTATAAAAATTCCTCTTAAAAATTTGATCTCTTTGCAAATCCCAAAACCACTCCAAGCTTGATCTGTATTTACTGTTAAAAGTTATACCATAGATAAGTTTGATATTTACGGTAAACTGTAACAGGTAAAGTTTAACCACATCTTATCTAAATATCGTATACTATATCACTTCTACTTTTTAAAGGTTGTGATATGAGGTACCACCAAATTTAGCATGGTTGTGTTAACATGCAAGTATCGAAATATTTAGTAGCTTCAGAATAAGCGGAAATAGGAGGAGGGGGCACGAAATGACTTTCATGCCCAGTGTCTTCAAAAATCTTAGTCGGGCTCTACGGAGCCCTGAAATAGAAATGTGCCCCATGTCCAATATCAGAATGATCAGGCTCTGGTACGAACCGCCTATGAGTTAAAGCATTATTTGTACTTGCATTTTTTAATTTATTTAACAATTTAAAAAATTTTAGTATCTTCATTTAGTTTTATATTGGAATACTTTTGTTCTTAATTATTTTATTTGCAAAGGTTTTCATTGCTATATAAAAAAGTGTATTTCTGGTGAAGATTTTTTAAAAATCAATCAAGATTATGACTGCAATTTTATTTGACTAAGATATTTTTTAAAGCTATATAAATTAAATCAAAAAATAAAATAGATGAATAAAGAAGTTTTCACTTAGAAAATTTATTTTTGCTGCAAAATAAGTTTTGAACTTAAGTTGCATTTTACTGTTGGACAGTAAAACAGTTGTCATAATGTATCAATAAAAATCAACTCATTCATTGTCTAAGTGTAGCAATGTGCATTTCATATTTTTATTACATTATTTCTGAATTCTCAAGAGTACTCTAAAATATTTTCCTAAAGCTTGAAAAACACAAAACTGTTTTTGTGGATGGAATGAAAATTAACTCTTTTGCATTACAACGTTCAACAATTTTTTTTTCTCTTCAATTTTGAGTTCTTACTCGTCTATTGATGATCATGAGTAGGGTTTGAATAGCATTGAAGATCACCTCCTGCACTTCTTTTCAAATTTACGTGATTTTCCAGATTTTGGACAGCATTCAGAAAACATTAAAATAAATTCTAGGGGCTGTAGGGTTCTTGCACTTCTTCCGTAGGAAATGAAATTCTGATCATGAATCTCGATAAATATACATATATATTATACTTGTATTAGAGGAAATAGCACAAGCATAGTATACTAAGTAAAAATAGCTTTTATGAGAGTTAAAAATACGAAATATGTAATAAAACTTCTAAAAGATTACCTCTATTCTTCAAACAGTAACTTTCGAATTTTCAATTTTTAATGTAGTAGCAGGAATCAAGAATCATCACTCAGTTTTACTTTTCTTCGGCTTAAATACCAAGTGGTAAGGAAAGATATTTTGTAGTAAGTTACCGCCCTAAAGCCAGGGCTAAGGCAGAAATACTTAAAATACACCGCCAGCTCAGTTATTCCATCCGAGGACAGCAGTTTCGTGCTTTTTAGCACTCAACAGCCCGGAATAGGAATCACATGAGCTGGAGGCGAAAAATCTCTTAAGGCTAAGGCAGAAATACTTAAAATACACCGCCAGCTCAGTTATTCCATTCAAGAACGGAATAACTGAGCTGGCGGTGTATTTTAAGTAAGGAAAGATATTATCTTATTAATGTAATTTCACAAGTTACTTACCCATATCACTTGTTAATAAAAGTTATTTTTGATGTAACACAAAATGTTAAAGCATGAGCATCAAATTTTCAAAATGGCTTGTGTTATCATATCTTTCAGATTACCCTTTCCTGACTAGAATGAACTACATGTTCATGCACATAGTTAAAATATTGCCAGATAGATTGTTCTGAAAACTGAAATATTTTACCATTTCACTTTGCCTTGCTATTTTACTTTGCCCTACATTCCCCTACTTAGGTTATAACTAGTGTTCTTTAGCGTATTTTCATTTAAATGCAAATCATTAAAGTTTTCTACATTTAGTAATACATGATGCAAATTCGATAAAACTTATTACTGCTTCAATTAATATTGATTTTCAGCATACTGTATAAATATCCCATTATTGTTCTCATCTGAAAAGTAGAGCTTAAAAAAACATGAAATACTGCTCAAGTAATCTGCTGTGGGAAAGTAAAGGGCAGTATTTGCAAATTTTTCTTTTGTACCCTGCCAGCTTGCTAATTTGATTTCGGCTAAAAGTAAAACGTGTAACAAACGTCAAATCCCAACATTTCCTTATTGTAAAGATGAAATCCAAAAGGCTTTCTTCAAATATCTCAAAAACTCAAACTTATTTTTGCAGATACTGCCCTTTACCTTTCCATTACAGTAGTTTTCCCCCTACTAATTAAATTATTAACATTTAGTCATCTAAGCAGTGCTATTTATTATCATACAAAATTAACTTTCCTAACTCGTAAAAAGAAAGTCTCAGCAAATCCTTTGAAATTAGTAAAGTATTATATCATTTAGAATTAATTTTCATGACTTGTACTTTTGTTAGTAGTTATAGCCTTTGTTCCAATGAGCCTTTGTTTATTATGGGGTTAGGAGGTTGACACATTAAACAGCAAGTACTTTCAAATAATTTTGCTAAAACAATTGTAAATTTGACACGTTTATGTTTTTACTTTTTAGTATGCTATAAATTATTGTATTTACAAAACATTTGCCACTCAAAATTCAATGGAAATTTCCACTCAAATGAATTTGCAGCTAAAAATTTAACTTCCTACCAATACCAACCTTATCCTCATATAAATAATAGCCGATGACCTGCATGTTTCAACAATGAAACTCACGCCACAGCATGATAATTTGATAAAGTGTTTTGGTAATGTTTAACATGCAGGGAAAGGCTTTATTGTGACAAAGCTGAATGCAATCTAGCATTTTAACTGTTTTACAGGTAAGACTTTGTCATTTCAGGGGAATGAAGAAACAAAAAAATGGTCAACAATGAACACTACCTACTGGAGTTTAGGGTTCATCCACTGGAGTTAGGGTTACAATTTCAACTATCGAAATATCACCAAACAGGCTATTGCTTGGTTAAAAAGGAAGAGAAACACTTTTTACCCGTCATACCTTGACGGGCGTTTTTCTAGTTATAAATTAAAGAGAAGCTTTTTGGTGTCATGTTGGAGCAAGATCTTCAATAAAAATATTAACCACTCCTTAATCAGTTATGTCGCATCTTTTGTGATGTACTTTTATGTAGGGGCCAACTGAAATATGTATTTTGACCACAAAAATCCATTTTAACCAGTTCTTTGTAGCCTATACGTACATACGAGTCTCATATAACTCAAAATGGTTAGTCTAGAAGGATGAAATTTTCAATGTAGAATCAGTACTCTAGTTGTACACCCTTTTTTGGTTGCAATTAGGTATTAAATAAAAAGGTTTTACTTATTTTTGAAGCAAATCAAGTTATTTGTATCTAGAGTAGCTATTTTTCTTAAAGCGTCACTCAATCCATCTCTAGTATAGTGAAGTAACTACTTCTCACCACTTCCAGAGTGCCCCTGACAGATCTTCTAATAACTTTTAATTACTTTTCTGTATGCAGTTAAGAAAACACCACAAAATAAATAAATAATAATAATAATAAATAAATAAATTCAGAGCTCTTAGTATCTATTACATAAGAATGTTATTGTTAAAACAGAACTCAATTTAACAAAAGTAAATATTTACACAATGTAATGATATATATATAGTACACGGGAGTTATGAGTTGTTAACATTAGATATTTTCAGGTACAGAGAAAAAAAAATTATATTGAAGACATTCTTTGTTTTCCCCAAATTACAACATCTTTCAACAAAGAATACAAAAAGCAAATAGTGACAGTAAAAAGTAAAAAAGACAATGTCTCAGTAACAGGAAACTAACTCCAATAACTTTTCCCCTCAGAGTTCCCATGCAAAGCTGGGGATCCTTGGATATTATACCCACAGGCTAAAATTTAGGAGTGGAATTCGGTCTTCCTGCTGAAATTTATCAGAACCCCAATTGAAAAATTTTGGGATGGAATATTCCTGCCCGCAGTATATGTGAAAATCTTCTGTGATGAAGAACTGTTAGCAATTCAGATCAAGTATTGTACAAAACACAACATAAAATTTCAAAGGGTGAAAATACACAGAAATCAAACAGTAAAAGTCAATGTAGATGTTATCCCTCCCCCCTCCTCCAATTGTAATTGCCTCCTAAGATAATGTTTTGGAAGGGAGTCCACAGTCTTGGGTTGTCATAAATCTAGATAAGATAAAGGTAACTTGCTGGAAAAACCTGAATGTGGCAATGGCCTTTTTGCTGGGTCAAGCCAAAATGTTTTGATCCAAACATTTTTTTAAATTCAGTTGCCACTTTGATGAAGAAAATTTAAAATCCTGATAAAAATATAATATTTTAACTTCTACCTTAAAAAACAAATATTGCTTTCATTTACTTCAGTATTTTTTTATTCTAAAAGTTGACAAACATTAAAAAAAAAAAACATAAGGCTCAAAATATCAGGATATGCAGATTAAAGTACCCTGCACATTAACAATGTTATTGCAGGAAATTTACTAAAATAATTAATCTGTTTCAACAACTGAAACTGATAATAGAATCTTGTGAGAAATCATGGTATGAAAATCCACTTAAAGATTAAAATATAAATAAATAATGCTCATTGAAAATTAAGCTCAATAAAAAAAGAAAGAAGACTTTCTAAGCAAAAGGATTTTGAAAATTACAACATAATAAAAATTATCGCACAAACTTTGTTATTATGCTTTATTAAAGATTACATAATCAATTTTAACAGAATTCGGAACACTAATAACTATTGAAATATTAACTACCATCTTTATTTGGAGATGTTTCTGTATGCTGCAAACGAAGCAAAAAATGCCATTTGTTCTTCAATTGCACTAATCATTGGATCTACTGGTACATTGCCTCCAGAATCATAGTTCAAGTCAAACAGCCATAGCGATTCAATATCATATAAAGCTCGAGTTTCTTGCAAAAACACATGAAGAACTATATTTCCTAAAATATAGAAGAAAGCAAACATAAAAAAGAAGGATAATTTTTATTCTTCTTTTAAAGTGATATTTGTAGAAACAACGCATTAAAACAACAGGCAAAAGAAAAACAAAATGATGTAAAACATTATCTCTAATTATGATATTGCAGAAAACGTTAAAATAGTTTCTGTACACAGAGCTAGATAAAAATACTAAATAAGAATTTTTTAAAAACATATTTGATCAATGAACTCAATTTAAGCATCATACATATCAGGCTTGATCAGTGGTTGGAAGTAGCATGCTACAAGTAGCGACACTACTGTAGTAGCTACATTTTTTAGTAGTTTGTAGTGTAGCGCACTACTTTTGAAAAAAAGTAGAATAGCGAATAGTTCAATACAAAAAAGTAGTTTGTAGCGATTTCAAGAAACTACTTTTAAATAAAATTAAAAAAAAAAAAAAAAAAGACGAGATTTTAAACGAATCTGATTGGTGCAAGTCCCTTAAGAGAGTAAAAGTTGCACCAATTAGACTTATATAAGACTCTGAAAAATACAAGCGGACCTCAAGCATATTATTTTGACGCTGCATGTTCTTTCTGTTTGACGCTATTAGTTTGTTCGGCATTGGAATGTAATGTTTATACTATAAACATTACATTCCAATTATACAGGGTGGCGACAGATCAGGGAGATCAGGGAAAAGTCAAGGAACTTTATTAATCAGGGAAAAGTCAGGGAAATATCAGGGAATTTTGAAAAAATTACAAAAAATCAGGGAAAATTGATTTTTTGAAGGAAAAATTTTTTTTTTTGCTTTACAAAATTAAGTGCTCTAATTCCCTACGCACTTTCCGCCAATTATCTGTTCAAAAAAAAAAAAGTAAAATAAAAATGAGGTGCGATTATACACTGCCGCATATTTGTGCATCTTTTTTCCTCAATGTCTAAAGTATTGAATCTTACTTATAACCACAGTATGAACTTCCTAAGATTGCTTCTGTGTCTGTTAGGTTGTTTATTTTACGTAGCTTGAAACTTCCCTTTACGCTTTCAATGCTACGTAAAATAAACAACCATACGGGCAAAGAGGAAGCCTTCATTAATGCCTTAGCTCCTTTGCCTTTATTCCATTGTCTCGAAGTAATTAGCCTACTGTGATCACGATTTCAAGAAGAAATCTTTGGTTTTTGAATTAATACTATAAAAGCTTAAAAGTTATTACTTCTTTGCGTTTTTCATTTAATTGCTAAAATTGAACTTTCAATAAAAAAAACTTTGTTTTTGCCGTTATACTATTTGTTGTCACCGCAGATTATAAAGGTTTTCTTTTCTTCAGACTTAAGTAATTCTTTAATTTTATAACCAAGTTGTATTCTTCTTTTATATATTTTAAAATTAACTAATTGCTTTTTTTTTCTTTTTTTCTTGCATTTCAAAGTTGTTTATTACAAAAGCAATCTAAGATTTTTTTCGTTACATACTGAAATCATTTGAAATAGAGTTAACTTGTGTACTTAAGAAAATATCTTAATTTTTTTATTGTTAAAATGCTGTATTCATTCATTAAAACCTATGTTCTTGATTAGAGAAAAGCTCCCTATGAATGGATGTCAAATGGTTTCATCTGTTTTGCATAAATATTTCAATTAGTTATATAAGAATAACTACATTACTTCTATTCTTTCACTATTACTTGTTATTCTTGCATCAATTATTATACTGTTTGAAAACTTAGTTCAAAATAATTTCAATTACTTTTTAGTTCTATCATAAATACACATATGTTTTTAAGAGTAATTTTAATAGTTTAATTCTTATGCTAAGTGGTTTCTGGAAGTAATTTTTTTTTTTAATTATCTCTAATTTTTTCGTGTAGAAAAATTTAATATCCTGTTTTGTAGGGTTTTTTTCCCAAAAAAATTGACTTGATATGTTTTTTTTAACCATTTTATTTAAAAAAGTAGCATCTTTTTTAAATATATCTTTAGTTCAATAACTTTAAACAACTTAAAACGTTTAAAATACTGCATTTTATACAAACATACAATGGATTTCAAGTAGAGCAAAGAAAGAAAAAAATTATTATTGGTAACGTAAATCAGGGAAATTTGGTGAACTTAATCAGGGAAAAGTCAGGGAACTTTTTTTCACAGTTCCTGTCGCCACCCTGTTATAGTTCCATTTATAGTTCCCCAATGTTTGCCTTGAAAAGAGCATGCATAGAAATAAAAGAAAAAGTGATAATTGCCAATTTAGTGCAGTGCTTGTGCTTTCTGGCAGCAAAAAAGTCCCGTGGATGAGCATTTTAAAATGTTTTAGTGCCTGACCAGTTAATAATATATATTACATAGTTGTAGAAATGTATGATAACGGAAATTTTTCCGTTTCATGCAAACTTTACCCGTCAAGCAAAAAGATTTCAGTATCAATGTCATCCGCACGTACAGTCGAATATCAACTTATGTGAGTGGTGTGTTTCTTGCATCGCTTGAAAAACGTGTTATTGAATAAAAATAACGTTAGGAATAGGGGAGAGGGGGGCACATGTGAACAAACCATATTTTACCCAGATAACATGAGGAAAAAAATCTGAAAAAAATTCATGTAGATGACAGCAGTAGTACTGTATGCTGCCTGAAATTTCAAAGATCTCAACCATTTTGCTTTTTAGTTATCATAATAACTTCTGTTTTGGAAGGTGCCAGTAAACTTTCATGTTCCAGTTCTCAGAGTAAAAACACATTCAACACTATCTTTATTGTGATTTGAACTTTATTCATTTTGAAGTGGGATTTATAAAGCAAGTTTTTGTACTCTATTTTTTTTTTAAAATTTGAAAGAAATATTGCTTTTTATCAGATTAGGCTTAAGTTGTTATATGGGGCACATGTGAACACACTATGTCGAGGCAGGTGTGAACTGTTTACATGTGCCCTTTGTGTTTCTTTTTTTAGTTATTTCAATTTCAAAAATTGTTTATTTTTTTTATTTGATTAGGCTAATTAAGAAACATTGAATAATTAAAAATTTTAATAATTGAAGTTAGTATCAGCTGTATCGCGACTGTGTTGGAGGCTCCAAAAGTGATCGCAGTTTGTGGAGAGAAACAAGTTGGACAAAATGTTTCAGGCGAGAGAGGTGAATTTGTATCATTTTGTGGTATAGTTAATGCAATGGGAGACACTGTACCTCCTGTTTTTGTATTCCCAAGAAAAAGATACAAAGATATTTTCTTAAATGGAGCACCATCAGAAAGCTTAGGGTTAGTATCCAAAACTGGATGGACGACAGCAGATATCTTCCTAGAAGTTGTAAAACACTTCCAAAAGTACTCCCACTTGTACCGCAGCAAATCCTGTTTTGCTTCTACTTGATAATCATGAAAGTCATATCAGTTTGGATGTAATATTATTTTGTCGTGAGAATGGAATAGTACTCCTTACATCCCCCCCTCATTGTTCACATCGCTTACAGCCTTTGGATGTAGGTGTTTATGGCCCCTTTAAATCTGTACTGAAAACTTCTTTCAATGAATGGTTGACATTACACCCAGGAAAAAGAATAACTATATATGAAATTGGTCAGTGTTCTTCACCAGCTTTCACAGCAGCCTTTACATCCAAAAATATTAAATCGGGTTTTTCTAAACCAGGAATTTGGCCGTTATCTCGGCTTGCTTTTACTGACACTGATTTCATCCCAACTCAAATAACAAGCTTAATGCCAGTTAATCCTGAGGATGCCTCTACCAGCTGCAATGCACATTCAAATCCTACCCCAGAATGTGTGAGACCATTGCCTAGAATAGAATTTCACGATTCCACTCTAGGGAAAAGTAAGCAGCGTCAAAAAAGAAAATCAAGAATTCTAACAGACACCCCCGAAAAAGACATTGTTGTCAAAGCTATGGAAGAAAAGGGAGAGAAAATGAAGGTAAAATGTGAAAGAGTTGCAAAGAAAACAAAGTTAGAACTTGCTGAACTGTTGAAAAAGGAGCAGTCAAAGGTTGTAGTCAGTGACTCCGAGTCCGACATTAGCTTTGAAGAGAGTAGCCATCAAGAAATTTGTGCTGAAGTCAACCTTGCACCAGAAAATTTAGCTGTGAATGACTTTGTCCTCGTAGAATTCACTACAAAAAAGACAAAAAATTCACTATGTTGGCCGTATCGAGAAAATGGAGAGTGATAAGGCGAATGTTAAATTCATGAGGAAGCAGAAGAAAGAAACCTTTGTATTTCCAGAAACAGATGATACATCGATGGTAAACACTGATGATATTCTGCTAAAATTACCCCCACCTACAATTTTAGGTAGCACATATCGAGCTGTTTCTTTTTCTGTAAAACTTGAAGGCTATAATGTTCGTTGAATCAAGTTAATTTATTATGCACTCAATATTTATATTTTCATTGTGTTTATTAATGTGTAATAAAGAGTACTTAAAGATATGCTTAGGTGCATTTTATACCATTTATGTATCTGTTCACTTGTGCCCCAGGTGTGTTTACAACTGCCCCCCCCCCCCACTGTGGCAGATGTGAACAAAATGTAACATATTTTAGAATTAATTTTTAGGTTGGAATTTACTCTTGTAGAAGGGGGATAACTGCATGAAAATATTAGCAAATGTTTGATTTATCATATTTAGCACTTTTTTCCTTTTTAACTCAAATCAATAATGAAAATTATAGAAAAATGTCGTTTTTGTTTACATGTGCCCCCCTCTCCCCTACTAGTAATACTTTTAATACTAGAACCGTGTTTGGGATATTTTTCCCATTTTTTATTTTATTCTTTTTTGTTGATTAAGTTTTGACATATTAATATAATAAAAGTCAATTATTGAATATTGTAAGTTTTTGAGGTTATTGAGTAAAATTGAATAATGTTTTTATTTCATTTTATCAGTGGCATAAGAAAGTAGGTGGCGTCCATGTCCAGGCCCGTAACTTGAAGCTCAAAATCAATTAATTAGCTCCTACAAAATATAAGTTCCTATAAAATCAACTCCTATAATGGGTATCAAAGTTTTTCTTTTTTGTTCAAAATATGTTTTTTATCATCTAAATCAATTTTATGTATATATGTATGCATATGTAAAATTTAAATCAAATTACGCCTGCATCTATTTACATTTTCAAGTAGCCAAGTTGTTCTTCTTGATTTAAATCTTCACTGTCAGGAAAGAATTAAAAATTTTGAGGTTGAATTCTTTCAGCTTTTTAATCCAACTTTCAACTTTTAATTTCTTGCAGAGAATATTCATAAAAATCGTAAAAAAGGTTTGGAATGACTAATTGATTCAGTAAAGTGAAGGAAGAATAAATAATACTTCATAAAACTCTCTGTTCAAATGGACCACTTTATTAATCTAAATCATTTTTTAAAATTTTTCGTTCAATCCTCAAGCGGTGTGTATGCTTTCTATTTATTTATTTATTTATTTTTTGAAAAGTAGCGACTACTTTTCAAAAGTAGTTTGTAGTTGCTACATTTTGAAAAAAGTAGTCGTAGTTTAATAAAGTAGTTCTAGTTTGCTACAAAAAAAAAAGGACTCCCAACCACTGGGATTGATCTCTTTAAATACTGATAATTACTTTACTGCAGATTATGTAAAAACTTTTTAATACTTTTAAAGTTGAAAATATAAGGGGCATTCAAATGAAATCTGGTCACTAGCCTAAAATAACGTTTACAATTTTATTAACTCAAAAATAGTCACCAAAACTGTTGGCACATTTATCCCATTGTGACACTAGGCAGTCAATTTCATCTTTGAAGAAGCTAGTAGGGAGCTATTGGTCCCGTGGCAGAAAGCTGCCGACACGGCGACATTGTCGCAGAATGAGAGAGTTTGTGCAGAAAGAGTTTGCACTAAGGGGAGGGGGGTAGGAAGAAAAGGAACCCAATCACACACTTCGTCGTCAGTTGTGATATCCACGATATTCGGTGTGTTGTCTGCGAATAGCTTGTTTTAGAGGTCCAAAAACATGTAAGTCACACAGTGAAAGGTCTGCAAGGTAAAAGGGTGCACGGTGGCTGTTCCAGCTCCAGTGTTTTCCACCGAAACTACTGCAATGTCATCTTCACCGCATTGGCCGTATGGTGACACCTTTGGACAACATGCCTGGCAGTTTCGACTTAATAGCTCATCTAAGGCTCTGTAAAGTGGCTTGATAACGCTGGGCATTGGTGGTTCCCCGTTTCAGGAACTGGACAAGCAGTGCGCCCTCTCCCCCTGAGTGGGCCCTTGTGGTCAAAACAGGACATGTTTCGTAGTGGACAATAACTTGTGTGACCACCTTCTCTGCGGCGTTAAACCACCGTCATGAAACAGTCGCTCTACCAATAGATGATGTCTCCATACATGCAGTTACATGGCAACCTGGTTTCATTTGAATGAAACATATAATAATAAAAGATAGTCAAGGATAAATGTGATGCTGTTCTATTCAGCTTCCCCGACTTCTTTAAACTGACAGGTCCCTCAAGGGAGGGGCAATCGGCTTTCTTGTATCTATTCTTGATTATTACATATGCCCACTTCCTATACACTGAAAAAAATTTAAAATTTAGAAAAGTGCTTCCCAAAAGCCCACCATTTCAAAATTGTCCAGGGCAGAGGAGCAAAAGATATACACTCAAAACATTTAATAGAGGAAAATGAAACTCAAAATACATTGGGCCATTGGGGTAAAATAAGGGGAGTAAATGGAAACAAACTCAAAAACCACACGGGTGGTAATTTTAAAAACTAAACTGTTGGTGAGGTAAGTGAGGACAATAGCTCTGGCTTAAATGTTCCACAAAAGTAAACATTTGATTAGTACTGTCATGTCCGCTTTACTCAGTGTCCTTGTATGTCGATTCTCTAAGGCTTGTTTCAATAAACCATAAAGCACAAAAGTCTATTGGAGAAGCGTCGGATGATTTTGTAGGTCATCAAATGAGATATACTTTAATCCTGTTTCTGATTTTTTCTTTGCTCAATAAGCGGCAGTTGACTTAGACGTGCAACTAGTGGATTGTCCGTATAGAGCTCAACTATCTATCTATCCATATATCGCTCATTTGGAAGAAGAGTGCCACAATACAAAATTTTTAATTTTCCTTTTTTTTTTGTTTAAAGGCCTTCAAAGGACGTTATCTTCTTTAGAAAATAATGACAGATTTTTTGTTCAAATATTAACCACATGAGAGCACATCAAACTTACTTTTCATAATGCCAATTGCCTGAAGAGTTCAACTTCAAATGTTTTGCCTGTAAATTTCATTTCTTCGTATTGTGGCACTCTTCTTCCAAATGAGCGATATCCATCATTTATACATATAAATGATGGTAAACTATTAAAAGTATTAGTAAAAAGAAAAGAAAAGGGGAAAGAAAAAGTCAATTCAATTGATCAATTTCTTCAGCATTAGGAATGTCAAGGTTGAGAAATCCTTTTGGATGCATTACTTTTGAAAAATCAGGCCCTTTTCAGAAAACCTACGTCTTTTATGTGCTACATGTGAGCGGGACACCTGGAATAATTTTGAACCTACTTTGCAGAGTATCTATGAAATTGACCTATTCTCAATTACCGTGCCACCCTATTCTGCGGATAATCAGGAGTTAACAGTAGATGGGAAATCCGTTTGCAATATTTCCAAAACTGAAGGTCTGACAAGTTTATTGCACAAAAAAAGAATGCAAAACTGTAATAAATTGCTTTCAAAGCACTTTAAAAAAATAAGTAAATCTCTGTTTTTTTAATTAAAGCTGGCACATGTATCTAAATTGACCTGTTTTGAGCTAACAAAAATCTGTCAACCACGCCATCTTACACTATAAAAAGGTAGGTGACCAAAAATATTATTTTCCAGCTGCAGCAACTGATGAGAACAATTGGTCAAAGAGAAATTTTATCTTGCAAAAATCTACTTTCATGCTTACCCATATCCATGGCTTTCCATTCAGAAACTTTCTCTCCTTCAATTATAATGAATGGATCTTTTATATTTTTCTTCTTTTTGTACTGGAATGAAAACAATTTTTTAAATGTAAAGTCCAAAAATCAACTACTGTCAACACATATTACAAAGAAACCTAAGTACTGCCAAGTGAAACCCACTTTTGCAGTAGACTTGCCAGACATCCTGATTTGACCGGGACAGTCCCGGTTTTCAGACAAATCCCGGTGTCTCGTCTGGTTTACATCACGTCCCGGAAAAAGATAAATTTGATTAAAAATGGTAAAAAGGTTTTAAAATAATCAATTTTGAATGATTATTTCGGATAATTACTTTATCATTTGTAACATTGACTTGTATAATAATTACCGAATTAACTTATGAGGATTTTTACAACAAGATTAAACCAAAAAAGACTGTCGTAAAAAGTTCGATGAAATGAAAAGTATATCTAAATACAGTTGGCTCTCTGTTTAACGACTTTCAAGGGACCAAAAAAATGTGTAATTAAGTAGAAAGCGTTCTTAAATAGAATGTTTTTAACACTATAGTGGACCATCTGGGAACGTGAGAAGTCGTCGTTAAATACAGCGTCATTAAACAGAGAGTCAACAGTATTGTTAAATTTTTTATTCCTCAATCAAAGTGTTTTTCTGACTAAAATAAATTGTGAATGTATTTACATCCACAGAGTCAAATGTTCAAATTTCATCTGCTTACGTCATTTTTTACTATCCCTATTTTAGGTCTATAATTAGTAACAATTTATTCGTAACATTGACATTGAGCATATAATTTAGCACTGCCCTATAAAACACTCTTAGAAGCAGCGAAAGGCCTGTACTCTTTTGAATACTACCGATGTATGAAGGGGGGGGGGGGGCATTCCGGTGTCCCAGTGGAACATATTTGAGAAATCTGGCAAGTTTATTTTGCAGCAATCTTTAGAGCAGGATAACTAAATTTGGAGCAGTATAACTTAAATATTATACCAACTTACAGTATTCTTAAACCTCATTTGAACTTTGTGACTATCCAATCATTTGCAAGTGTAAACATTACATTTAGATATTCCACTTAAGCATATAGAATCAAAAACTTTAAGTCATATACATACTGACCAGTTTATTAATTAATTCTGTGACAGCTTTAGAGTGACGAGGGGATTTAGAAGTTACTAAAACTAAATAATCTGCATAATGGAGCTCTCTCGGGATTGAAATCACAGCAATATCTGAAACCCGTTCCTGCCGCAGAACATCAACTAATTCCTCAATATCAAACACTCCATGCACTCCACCTACAAAAGCAAATAGACCAATTTTGAAGATTTAACAGAATGAAAAACTCAGTTCAGAGTAATTTCTTCTAAAATTTTACTCAATAGAGAAAAGGAAAATATGAAAGTTTTAAAATGAACTTACGTTTTAATTTTGGCTCAATTAAATCATATTCATATTCTTGAGTAACATGGTACAGTATTTGATCATTTTCAAGTTTTGTGGATTGTAAATCTTCGTAACTAAAGATGAGAGACGAGTCAGATTCATTGAAATCTGTATATTTTTCTTTTGAAACTGAATGATATGAATGTAACACTTCAGAGGACACATCATTTTTTTCTGATGTATCATGTGAAAATTTATCGCCTGTTTGATTTAAATTTTTTCTAATGTCCTCTAAAATGGTTTGTGACTCATCACCAACTTCAAAATCCTTTGCAAAGTCTTTTAATATATTTTGAAACTCTTCATTATCTAATGCTTTCTGGGAATTTTCATCTTTCTCGTGAACTTTATCTTCACAGTTTTTAAAACTACAACCAGAAAGAAAAGCTGAGTTCTTGAGAATGTTATTTCCAGTGCAAGATGTTGCACGAAATGTATAATTTTTTCTTTTATTCAGAATGGAACAGTAGAATCTCTGAGTCAACAAAGAGTTTAAACTTGTTTTCTGAAAGCCACTTTTAGAGGTTAATAGGGTCCTAAATTTTAGAAACTTTAAACTATTCATTGTTAATTTAATATCCAAGTGCATGAATCATATGCTATGGCTATGCAGCATCACGATAAAACAAAATGAAAGAAAATCCGAACAACTTTTACTTTGAGAAAACTCATTTTTAGCTTCAGCAACATTTGCAATTGAAATCTTTCAAACACAAAATATTGATAACTAAATTATCACATGAGATGCAAAAAAAAAAAAAATTGAATATTAAAAAAAGAAAATCTGAAAGTAAACTCAAAACATGACAGCACTGCCAGGTATCAAAAGAAATTTTACTAAGGGTGCGTTCGACGAACCTCACCGGTTAACCAGTAAGCAACCGGTTACTTACCACAGCGTTCTATGATCAACCGGTTACCTCACTGGTTACCATTCTAAGCAGTTGATTGGTTGATTGGAGCACGTGATCATCAGTTGTCACGTGATTAACTAACCGGTCGCTCTCGGTCGTGCTCATCGAACACAACCTAAAAGAGGGCCTTATTCACAGCTCTAAATGTGCATTTTAAAAATATAAAATCAATAATATTCATGATTTTTCAAGTGTTGTTAGTATGTTTTATTTATTCAGAAAGCAAAATAATAATCATAATAGAAATAATTAATAGAAATAGTAAAACATTCTTAAGTTCTTAAAATAAAGTGGCAACACTCTTTTCATGTAGTAAACAAAAACATTGACACGAACTTTTTTTTTTAATTTTTCGTTTTGGTATAAGTATGAAAATTAAGGAAGGAAAGTATCAGTAATTATGAAAATGAAAGTGCTCTTTATGAATTTATAGCTAATTTCAACCAAGAATGAAAGTATTTTTACTGACAAAGCCAGTAAACGTCAATATAATCATGTATTGAGTTATTTCACGCCGTGACCTGTACTATATAGGGCATAACGTGTCCTCCGGCAATGGGCTAAGGTGTTTTTATTAGAAGATGATTCGGGTCAAGGGGTGTCATTCACCTTGAATCTGAAGCCTCAAGTTTGTCAAATTTCATTCTCGTATTAAGTAGTTTTAAAAAGGCTTTTAGAACATATGCGTAATAATGCTCTCGAAAACACCAGTCTTAGTATATGATGTATGCTTGAAGTTGTTCTCTAAGACGCCTCGTTTAAGGCAAACTTTGATGCACCGTAATATTAATTCTCAAATATCTGCTGCTTCAGTGCCTACGCAGAAATGGTCTCCAGCGGCAAAGACCCATGATTGGAACCGAGCGGTTTCAGATGCAGAGAAAATAGTTGGTTATCCTACATCTTATTTTAGCTTGAAGTGTTTACTGAGTGATGAATTTACAAACATCGCAATGCATCTCAGAAAATTAGTTGGAACAAATCATCCTATACTTAAAACAGCTAAGTGAGTATGTTTTCCAACTTAGTTAAAAATAAGTTAATGGAACAGAAAATTTTTGTCTCATACCTGATAAAATTATCTGGTGTTTTGAAAATGTATATTTTCTATTATTCTCTCAATGCATAATAAATTACATGTATCCTGCATTGGAAATGTTAGGTTAGGCTAGCTATCTAATTTTTTGCAATTTTGAAATCAATTTAAAAATGCATAATTATTGAGCAATAAAAATTTTGATTCTAATTGCAATGTCTCTAATTGTTTATTCATCAGAATTAAAATTCAGATAAATGACTTACCATTCCATAATGAAATATTGACATGTATAATAATGCTACGGATAAATTCATTTCTTTATTTTTGAAAAGTGCTTAATTATTGGATTTCATATCGAAAGTTTAAAAATTGTGTGAAGAGGTGCAATCTGCAGTGGATTATGGGTCCTTAAAATGGAAGTTCTCAAAATAAATTTCGAAGTTTAATGATGCAGATGCAATGTAACATTTTATTTCTTAAATATTTTTATTTATTTCATGATTTAATTAACTTTTTAACTCATTGATGGTTTGAACATTTTATCACACCCTAGTGAGCATTTTTCAAAAGCATTTTGCACTTATTTTTCTGATGCTAAATGTTCGTTGTCGAGCGGTCAGTTGCGCTTGATTTACATGGCAAGTTACTTCAAAAAAAATTATAATGAAAAAGAAATTCACACTTCTTACTCATGACCTAAAACCTTCAGAAGGGTTAAAAGTTATTTTTATTTTTCTTCCTTATTTATTTATTATTACAGTAAAACCCCTCCTAACGGACACCCCTCAAGTGCAGACACCTCTCTTATACGGACATTTTTTAATTCCCCGATTCCAATGCAAATAACATTATTAAACCCCTGTTCTGCGGACACCCCTCTATTGTGAACAAAAAAATTTGTCCCGTTAGTGTCCGCATTGGAGGGGTTTTACTGTACTATTCTTTTTTTCCTTGAGGGAAACAACTCAATAACATTTTTATTGAGTTTGAGTACTGCAAAATCCCGTTTTGTAGCAAATTTCAAGGGGCCGCAAACTTTGTTCTTTGTATTGGAAATCAGGCAATGTAATTTAAATTAAATCAGATCTGAAAATTTATTTTGTTGAAACGGATATCTTGTATTTGTTGCAACAGGATTTCACTGTATGTCATTTATCATGCTGTTTTCAAATGAGAGCATGATCAAAGCTCTTAGTTTGTATTTGCTTTGCTCATAGTGCTTCTAAAAAATGTTTTAGCCCTTTTATAGGTATGAAAGTTAAAACTGAAAAAAGAGACTATGCATGCCTCCTAAACTGTTTGATGTATCAACTGAATTATTTCACCATACCGAAAGCCAGGGTCAGCTCCAGTAGTTCTACCGCCCTACGTGATATGGAAAGTGCTGCCCCCACTGAGTAAAAAAAAATAATATAGAGTAATATATTGATAAAATAAAGATAATAGTAAAGCGCTCAAAATGAAAGAGTTTCCAGTGAAATTCCAAATTGGGTTTTACAGTAGTTCCAAGCGCTGGTACACACTTTAAAATAATGTTTTTGTACATTAAAGTAGTATACCATTTGGCACTGACAGATATTAATATTTTTAAGACTTTTCAACGCAACTTGCCGCCTCTAAAATTAAATTAAATTTCTAGTTAAATTCCGAACATGTTTTGCATGTCCAAGTATTGGTATACACTCTAAATTAATATTTTTAACACTGAAGCAATGAATCTTATGGCGCAGAAACAGAAATTCGTACTTTAAAAAAATGCTTCAATTTCGAAATTTGCCACCTCCCTAAAATCTGCCACCCTATGCGGCTGCCTACCCCAGGTGCTGGACCTGCATAAAGCAAAACTCTGTCGAAAGCCAAATATACAAATTTTTTGTTAAATAGCTCCTCAGGACATATTAAAAATATTTTGCGAGAATGTTACACAGTGGTTCTTTTGCCCTCCCTCATCTTATCTGCTTTTGCAACCATCAGATGGTATTGCAGGCGCTCTTGGCTCACAAGTGAGATTGATCGGAGGAATAATAAACACTTTGAGTTAATCAATATTATTTTAGCTGTATATTAGCAGGGGGGGGGGGCACGGCTGGATTTGGAAGTGTGGAGGCCCCGTGACAACAAAGGAGTGGAGGCCCCTAATCAGGGTTTGAAAAGATCATCATATTTTCGAAAATATCTGATACTTTGATATATATCCAAATATTTTGATATATATGTATATATCTGATACTTTCAACCCGTGAAAGTTAGGATATTTTGTAAAATTTTTGTTGTGGAGGCCCCAGGGCAGTAGCTCTGCCTGCCCTCCCCTAAATCCGGCCCTGGGGGGGGGGGAGGAGAATTAAATCTCTTCGAAATTAAAACTATTTCCTAAAAGTATATTTTATCATATTATTTTTCTATTTAAAAAACAAATGTGTATTTCTTTCCCGCCGGGGATCATGTGCACAAATAAAGGAACTGATGTGATATACCCCACCCTTGGCGACTTTTTCCTGTTGGCGCCAAGAAAGCGTCGCCAAGAAAACGATGTATGACGACATATGTCATACATCGTTCTTAGCGATGCTTTTTTAGCGCCAACAGGAAAAAATCAGATAAGAAAACATGATCAAAGCACTTCAGAACACAATATATATAAAAACAACATAAAAACATAACAAAAAACATCACGAATATATGCTTCAAAAATGTACAGGGCCGGGGTTTTTTGTAAACATATTAAAATACAATGAAATAAATTATTGTATTAATTACAAGTCGAAATTAATGCATTAATTTTTTTTTCATCATTTCTCCGGGATACGAGCCCTCGGTCTCATAGTACTTTCGTAATGAGACCTCGGCTCGCCGGCCCTGCCTCGGTCTCATTACGAAAGTACTATGAGACCTCTGGCTCGCCAGGACCTCGCTTCGCTCGGTCCGTTATCCCTCCGACTGTTAATATACATTACAGTCGGAGTATGATCACAGTTATGTATACTACAAGAACCCCTCAAGGATTTGTAAAAACAAAGAATTTTGGAAGTGAGAGGTTTTTTTTGAATTCTAAAATAAAGAACTTACCTTTTTATATGGTATAAATATTCACACTCAGTCTAAAACAATACATCATATGACAATGGCACGTTACAGATACACACCACGTTGGAGTTAACTTTTAATTATCCTTCAAGTTTGAAGAAACTGGCATTTTCTAATGTTTTTACTTCAAAACACAACTACTGAATTTAAACTAACACAAAATAAGCATTCCTGTAAGGTATATTGCACGAAACAACACCACGTCGTAAAATCCCTCTAAGAGCGGAACATATGTGCACCTACCTCCACGGACACACGTGCGAAAAGAATTAGTTCACATCTGTACTTCCCAGGTATATTCTGCAGGGTTACTAGGGCTACCGGAAAAAGTTTTATCGCCAACGTTGGCGATTTTCGAAATGAGCTAAAAATTCTATCCTCGCCAAGGGGGGGTATATCACATCTGTACCCAAATAAAGCATAGGAGCCTCCACTGGGTGCAAAACTTACATTTCAAGCTGGAAATGATAGTTTAAAAAAAATCCTATGAATACCATAACTGAAATTAAAAGGCATGAGTAACTTTTTCATATGTGCGCAATACTTCTCAACTCTGATGAATTACTTTGTAGTAAATAAATATGGTACAGATGTGATATACCCCCCCCATTTGGCGACATCCGATTTTTTGCACAAAATTGAAATATTTTTCTCGCCAATGAGGCGATAAATTTTTAAGCATGGCATCCCTGGTGAAACTAACCTGTGGTTGGCAACGCGAAGGCAAACTTGTCCGAACTTGTTTACTTGGGTTCTTGGTTTTACGCAGGAGAGATACGTGTTGTTTTGTGCAATATACCTTGCAGGAATGCTTATTTTGTGTTAGTTTAGATTCAGTAGTTGTGTTTTGAAGTAAAAACATTAGAAAATGCCAGTTTCTTCAAACTTGAAGGTTAATTAAAAGTTAACTCCAACGTGGTGTGTATCTATAACGCGCCATTGTCAGATGATGTTTTGTTTTGGACTGAGTGTGAGGATTTATACCATAAAAAGGTAAGTTCTTTATTTTAGAATTCACATAAAAATTCTCACTTCGGAAATTCTTTGTTTTTTACAAATCCTTGAGGGGTTCTTGTAGCTTTTAACTTTATTTTTACTGTATGTTAATTAATTTTACAAAAATAGTTTGGTTATTTTGTTCTAAAAGTTAATCCTTATCGATGCCACGAATTATTTAGACATTAACGTGCCTCCTTTAGGTACTGAATTTTAAGTTAACAATTGAAAGTTCTTTCGGTTGTACTCTTAAAAATGCTGAATTTTATTAATAAATCTGCACAATAATGGTGCATATTTCACACTTAAAACTGTCATTATTGTACACTGAACGGAAGGAGCCACCCTTGGGTGTACATACACATGAATATGCATAATATACATAAATATACATAATTGTGACCATACTCCGACTGTAATGTATATTAACAGTCGGAGGGATAACGGACCGAGCGAAGCGAGGTCCTGGCGAGCCCGAGGTCTCATAGTACTTTCGTAATGAGACCGAGGCAGGGCCGGCGAGCCGAGGTCTCATTACGAAAGTACTATGAGACCGAGGGCTCGTATCCCGGAGAAATGATGAAAAAAAATTAATGCATTAATTTCGACTTGTAATTAATACAATAATTTATTTCATTGTATTTTAATATGTTTACAAAAAACCCCGGCCCTGTACATTTTTGAAGCATATATTCGTGATATTTTTTGTTGTGCTTTTATGTTGTTTTTATATATATTGTGTTCTGAAGTGCTTTGATCATGTTTTTTTATCTGATTTTTTCCTGTTGGCGCTAAAAAAGCATCGCTAAGAACGATGTATGACGTATGTCGTCATACATCGTTTTCTTGGCGACGCTTTCTTGGCGCCAACAGGAAAAAGTCGCCAAGGGTGGGGTATATCACATCAGTTCCATAAATATTTATGTTTAGCAGTCAAATCACTAATGTTTGTATTGTAACTGAATAATTTTATCTGAGTGCTATTTGGATTCATTAATAGTCTTGCAAATTTACTGTGTTGGAGCTAGTGCATGTTGTATCCTTACAAGTTTAAGCATATTCGTTGTATTCTGTCAATGGCATTTGAGTTTGAAATGCCCAGCAAGGTTGTAGATTCAACATCATGGCAAAGAAAATTCTAAGATTTAGTTAAAATTAATTCGGTGTCTCAGCCATTAAAAGAGCAGTGTGTCACCAGACTCGTAACTGAAATGTTCTGGGTTCGTTACCAGCTGGGAGAAGATCCTCTGTGTTTGCTAATGGTGACTGGGGCATGTTAAATATGTCATTGTCACCAAGTTCTCCAAGTGCCCATTCCAAGTTAATACCTCTGGGGGTGTTAAACCAGGAGTGGTTTGACTCTTTTGGTCAAAATCATCAAAATGTTGATACATGATGCTTTGGTGCTCCTGTGATTTATCCCTCTCTTTTCTATAAACAGTGTTGAGAGGTGACTCGTTTTTAGGCTAAAAGGTGTGTCCCCATCAGTGGAACTGGAAAGTAAAATAATTTCACCTTGGTAAAAAAGTGGAGATAACCCCCTTAGATAGCCTTCTGTCTGTTTCTGTTTGTTCAGACAGATGTTAGTTAGTAGAACCTCTCAGTCGCTGAGTGCATGGTGTTATCTTTACTAATAATAAAGCTGAAAGTCTCTCTGTCCGGATCTCTTTCTGTCAGTCATGATCTCTCTCTGTCTGTCTGGATCTCTGTGACGCGCATAACACCTAAACCGTTCGGCCAATTTTCATGAAATTTGGCACAAAGTTAGTTTGTAGCATGAGAGTGTGCACCTCAAAGTGATTTTTCGAAAATTCGATGTGGTTCTTTTTCTATTCCAATTTTAAGAACAAAATTATCATAAGATAGACGAGTAAATTACGAAATTATCATAACCTGGAATCGTAACAAGGGTACAAGCCAATTGAAGAGAAAACACCAGCACAAATAGACCAATGACAAAAAGAAAAAACAATCTCAGTTGGAGATTCAGGTCTTTAAAAAAATTGAACTTAAATTACAGAAACAGCTTTTCATAAAAATTGGTATTTCATAAATTAACCCCATACACTTTATTGTTATTTATTCTTTGCCATATCATTTTCATAAAATTATTTTCCTACAAGCTAAAATTTTTCTTCTTATGTTTTTAAATCATTCATTAGTTTTTTTCTTGAAAAAAATTTCGTAAATATAATTTTTGCAGAAATAATTCAATATGTATAGAAATACATTATTATTATTATTTTGTTAATTTATTGTCCTTACCCCATGATTTTAATTAGAATTAAGGAATTTTTACTATGCCAAATTGTATTACAGGAAATAATTTATTCTGATGCCACTGACAATCATTTGTGTTTTCATTGTTTCTAGGAGGTTAGTTTATCATGGCCGTACAAATATGCAGACTAGAGGCCTTATTGTCTTGCTCCTTTCCAAAGCAGCTGGTCATGCAGCCACTTGCTCTGATATTAGTTCTGTCGGCGCTTCTGGGGTGACAGGTAGACAGCAGACATTAGCAGAAATCACTGAAATGATTCATACTGCTCATTTAATACACAAAGGGATTTTGAATTTATCAACTACTGCAGTTCCTGATCAAGATGTTTTGCAAGATCTTCAGTTTGGCAACAAAATATCCATCTTGAGTGGTGATTACCTTTTGGCCAATGCATGCAAGGGACTTGCTAACCTTAGAAATTGCAAAGTAATGCCAGTTTTTAAATCATGGTTTCACATCTTTCTCTCTTTTTAAAAATAATATTTAAGTTGTGTCACTTGGTATTTTTCCTGCCATAGTTACTATTAAAATATTTTTTGTAGATTTTAGAAAAAATATTTCATTTTTGACAGTTTAAGGTGACATCTAAGGATAACACTGATTAATATTTTTTCATAAAAAACATTAGTTTGCACCTTTGTTTATGCAAATTTCAAAATTCATGTTTTGCAATGCTGTTCATAAAATTGCTAAATACTGTCAAAGTAGTAGTACTTAAACATTTTAATTTTATCTTTAAAATAAAATTTTGCAATTTTGAAGATTTTTATGTTTTGTTCTTTCATGTTTTTGAGTAGATATGGAATTTAGAGGTATGCTTAACTTGGAGTGTCCACCAAGAGGGGTCATGGTGCAGAGTGCCCCATTGAAAATTTCATGGTAGGGGTATTTTATAACATCTGATGGGATTGTGCCATCGTCTTTGGGGGTATGGGCATCCTAGCTTAACATTGCTTCTGTGATGAGTGATTAGTTGTTTAGAAAGAAGGTATGCAAGGAGCACACAATTATGTCCATTTGTTTCATAGATGGCTTGTTCAGTGGGGCGGTTCAAAAAAACTTTTTTTCAGATAGAGTCCAAAACACTAGGACTCGACCGATGCATCGGCGCCGATGGTTCAACAATTTAGCCATCGGCATTGGCGGCCGATGCTAACTTGCAGGAAACATCGGCCTTAGAAACATCGAAAAGCCGATGGAATTGGCTGATGTTTTTGAAAAAAAAAGACCTTTGCTGTTTTACTTTTTGATGCAAAGTAAAGGGAGTTATTGTTTTCATATAAAATTGTTTACTTAAACTTCAGTATGAATTTCTATTTTAGTCACCCCTGATAGAGTTTTTAATACTGCTTTCAGGTATCAAACAAGTTAATTATTGCATTTCTTGCGGCTATATGTATGTATGTATCTCTCATGTTATAACTCAAAAATGGTAAGCTGTAGAAGGTTAAAATTTCGCATAATAATATGTAGTGTTGTTTTTTCATTTCAATGCATTTTTTAACCCTCCTCCCCATACTGATGAAGTTTGGGGGAGGGGGTTGAGCAACCTCTTTCAGTTGAAGTAGGAGGCTGAAATTCTTCCAGTATATTGCTATCCACAAGTCTAAAAATATTGAGGGGTGTCCTGGTATCTAGGAGAAACTTTTTTTTACATGTATTTTTTGGATTATCAGACGAAAAAATTTCAGACAAAAAAATAGTGATTGATTTAAAAAGGAACATGGTGAATTGATTTCACACGATGAATTGATTCATTTCACGAAAATAAGAACTAAAATTTCTGAATTGTAGGGATTCTTCTTATTTTATTTCACAGTGACAAATCCAGGATTTTGTTTTGAGGGTAGCTCAGGTCAGTAAAATTTTGTGTCCCCTTGATATCACCAAAGGTCATTGAAGAAGCAAAGGCGCTTTTTAGAAAGTATATTATCATTATCAACTACTAGGTGTGTTGATGACGAATGAAATTTTCGGAGTCACACTTGAACTTGTCTGAAATCTGGTATTCAGTGGTAAATTTCTAAAATTTAAATGCACGAGTAAATAATATCAAAGGAGTTAATCATGCAAGAACAAAGATTATAAGGATTGATGAGAACCGTCACAATGTCAAAAATGTTGGGGGTGTAATAATTTGGCGATCCCCGAGTTACTTCAAACCATTAATTACACACAAAGAGATGATGTTTTTCAGTTTCTGATTTAAAGGGAGTCATTACTATATCTAAGTATTGATAATATAAGAAACTAATCGTGAGTATAATATTCACACAGAAAAAGGGGGTTCGTAAATTTTTTGAATTTGTACTCGTAAAAATACATCTTAGACGATTTTTGGTAATTTTATGATGGAAGAGGTTTGAAGACAATTCTCCGTCCATTTTGCAAAATGCAATGGTTATCTTCGATTATATTAAGAAGAGGGGGATTCAGGGGCTCTCCACTGGAAATTTTTGAAAACTCTAGCTCCAAAAAGTTTCAAATAATTTTCGGTAATGTTAAGGGAAAGAAAGATTTGGGATCCAACCCCCAGAAAATTTTCCTTGTTTAGTCTTAAAAAAACATTTTGGAGAAATTTTTTTCCCAATACTAGGAGGAAACGAGGTTTAGGATCACTCCCCCCAACTATTTTAGGAAATTAAATCTTAAAAAACGTAATTGTAGATTATTTTCAATTATGTTAGGGAAAGGGATCTCTCCTTAATTTTTGTAGACATTGTAGCTGTAAGAACGTAATTTCAGATGATTTTTAGTCATGTTAGGGGCGGAAAAGATTGCGTAAGAAGGGAGTTTAAAATGAAACCTTGAAAACACGATTCTAGGCTATGTTTGATATCCTTAAGTGGTCTTCAATGGTGTTATTGGGGAGTTCGTGGTCTCTTACGGCTTTCAACGGTAATATTTTCAGAATTGAAACTCTTAAAACAAAATTTTGGGCAATCTTTTGTGATATTTAGGTGAGGGTAAGTACGAGGATTGCCAAAAAAATTTTTATTTGAATTTTTCGCAATTAGTTTCAAATTTTTCTGTGTATGTAATTTTTTTTTCTGTTACTGCTACTGCTTATAGGGGGGGGGGAAACTTAAGGTCTGGGGGGCAGCTGCAGCCTCATAGCCACCCCCTTGGATTTGCCTCTGTTATTTCCTAAGAATGGAACTTTGATTTGAAAGGTGGAAGTCTAGGGTAGCCATCCCGTCCCGATTTTCGAAGCTATATTCCACATTTTTTAGAGTGTATCTAATCAATAATGTAAAATCCAACAATGTAGACCAATTAAAAATAAAAGTCGACTTCAAAGAGTGCCACCCGTTGCTAATCACACTTCCTTTTTGACTCCTCACTGTTTTGGTGCACCAGCTGCCCATGATTTGTTTGATAATGTTTTCACGGGGTTTGTACGGGTCATGGAAATCCTGGAAAGTCATGGAAAAAAAATTAGCAAATTTCAGACCTGGAAAAGTCATGAAAATTGAAATTTTCATTGAAAGTCATGGAAATTTATTTCAAGTCATGGAAAAATGTCCTGGACAAAGAGAAAGTAACAGTAACTAAAAGAGCATTAGAAATCTTAAGTGATTTAACACTGTAGCGCATAAAAACTATTAAAAGTGGAAAACTGAACGATCCCAAAATCATATCTGAATTTTAAAATCTCATTGCATCCACTTCTGTCGCAGCCGCTTGCCTTTTTTTGAGATGTGATTTTTCTGCTTGGACATCACTGATTTCGAATAAATTGTTATTTTCAACACTTCTTATGTTTCATATTCTGTAGTAGCGAACTCGCACGTTCTTGGTTTTGCCACGCCCAGTCAAAAAAGGCAATTTAATTGCATCCGAGTTAGGTTCCATGACTTGTAAGAACTTTATTATTAAATTTATCAGAGTTGATCTTAATTTATTGAAGATTTTAGAAAATAAAGAACTTTAGTCAGGCGATAGAATACAGAAAAAGAGGAATTCTAATACTCGAAAAGAGTAGTGCCCAACATACGGTCCGCAAAACTAATCTATGCAACCCACTGCTACGCTCAATGTCAGGAATCTAACTTGTTCTGGAATTTCTGAACCTATTAATTTATATGCATTTGAAAATGTGCAAATAAGTAAACAAAACAAGTATACTTTTAAATGAGAAGATTGAAAAAACCATTCAGTAATGAATCAAAAAAAATCTGGTTTAGAAACTTAAGGAACTAAACTATGCGGCTTTATTTTAAAGAAGCAAAATACTGTCAAGTTACGTGGATGATTAAATGTTCTGTTGACACTAAAAGGCAACTTTTGAAGCAAATTTATTAAAACTTAGTGATGACTCACTCATTCAACCTTTGTCGCATTCAATATCATTCTGCCTGTTTATAAAAAAAAAAGTTACATATTTAAGCATCATATTCGTTTCACTGTATTTTTACGTTACTTAAATTTATATGATGAAGACAAATAAGAATAGTTTTTTAATTGTACACTTATATTTTATCCATTACAAGTAAGTGCTTCAATGAGGCTGTGGCATTCATGTAGACGTTTTGTTAATGCTCATTTCCAAAAATTAGTAAGTTTGAGATTAAATAGTGCTATTCTCTTCGTGTAACAAGGTCATGAAAACTTTCATTGAAGTCATGAAAAAGTCTTGGAAAAGTCAGGGAATTCTTTCATCCAAATAGAGTATGAACCTTGTTTTCAACATTTCTAAAAAAATTGCATTTCTCGTGCATTAAAATAAAAGATTTAAATTGTTTTTAAGACTTTATTTAGCATTTTGACTGTATGATCAGTGTAATCATAAACAAAATGAAGTAAATGATGGCTTTCTACTTTATTTTAATAGGTTGTAGATTTGATATCACAAGCAATTGGAGATTTCATGCAGGCTGAATTTTTGGGAGAGCATGACAAGCAAGGCAACCCTATACCTATAACGGAAATGAGTATCGCTACCTGGGAGGAAAAGCATCTCCTTTCAGCTGGAAGCTTACTCGCCAACAGCTGTAAGGCTGCTTTGGAGTTGGCTGGACATGACGAAACTTTGCAGGAAAAAGGTTTCGAGTTTGGCAAAAATGTTGCATTGGCTTGGCAAGTATGTCTCTTTCCATGATCTTATTAGATAGGCTTGCCAGACGTCCCGGTTTTTAACAAAATCCCAGCTTCCCGTCCGGTTTACTTCACGTACCGGAAAAAGATAAATTTGATTAGAAATGACCAAAAAGGTCTAAAAATAGTTAACTGTGAATGATTATTTAGGATTATAACTTTGTCATTTGTATTATTGACTTGGATTTTTACAACACAATTAAAACCAAAAAAGTACTATAAAATGAAAAGCATGTCTAAATATTATTCAATTTTGTATTCCTAAATCAAAGTGTTTTTGCTTACTGAAGTAAATTGGAAGTATTTAAATCTCGGATGTGAAATGCTGAAATTTTATCTGTTTATGTCATTTTTTATTATCCCTATTTTAGGTTCATAATTGACACCCATTTATTCATAGCATTGAGAATAAACCGTCCTATAAAATGTTTTAAAAAAATGAGCTGTGGTGTGTACCTCTTTGAAAACTATCAACATTGGGGGGGGGGGGGGGGCGTCATTCCGGTGTCCCGGTTGAACACTTTAGAAATCTGGCAAACCTATTATTAGACAATATATTATTCTTTTATTTATAACCATTGATAATTATAATTTGACTCTTATTAATGAGGGATTAAACTGTTCATTTGCTTTTGCTAAAAGAAGAAAATCTATATTCAGTAAGTTACGGACCTATAGCCAGGGCTAACTTATTGAATATACCATGCCTTGCCTTCAATCTTCAAGTTGAACCGAACCATTGCTTCGGTCGCTCATCTGGTCAGTACTACTTCTATATTAGCTACCAGTTTGTTTGACACTCTTGGCTTCTTTAAGAGGTTTTCCACCTCCAGCTCAGCCACTTCCTAAGCCAGGCTGATGAGTGCTAATAAGAACGAAACTGCAATCCTCGGCTGGAATGAGCTGGCAGTGTATTTCAAGAAAAACTAGTTTCAGTTTGAGAAGGAATGCATGTCTATATGGTCTGCATCATTGTTGCACATTTGGCATTAAACTTCTCAGAAGTGATTTTCTTTTCAAAAACTTGTAGAATGTTCTAATAGCCAACCCTATATTCTTTAAAATGACACTGACATCAGTTACTTTGTTAGTGTTGAAAATTTCTTTTCAGAACACTATCATCCCTCACATAAGGAAATTTTTATATAATAGAATTATTGACAATTTTTTAACGTGAAACATTTTTTAAAATGAATATTTCAGAGAGAAATATTATCAAGTATTGATTATTTACATATTTAATGCTTATATATTTATGCATTACTAATGTTGCAGTAAATATGAATTGGTTAGATTCGACCCTTTTAGCTTTAGTATACTTTTGGGCAGTTCTAGACAGTTTTGGATGGTAAAAAACTGCCTGTCGTGTCCAAAACCAGTTTAGCACGTTCAAAATTCCAACTCTGCTTTATTTAATTTGTGTTGTATTATCCTTTTGAATAGAAAACTACTGCATTATTACATAACATTTAATGTGTACATGAGTAGACATTAATGTCTACTCATTGTATAGTGATGAAAAGTGAGAATATTTGCTTTTAATTTTATTTCTCAAGCACTTGTGTTAATGATAATTCCTCAGTGTCTTTATTTATATTTTCTATTTTAGATTACTATGCATTTAAACAACATTTTAATTTTTTGTGCATAAAGTTCTAAATTTAAACTGAGGGGGGAAAATGAAACGACCCCCCCCCCCCTCCTTTTTAAGTAAAAAAAATTCTTCCTTGAGATTTTTTTGCAACCTTTGCCAAGTGTTGGCTATCCTTGCCAATAAGATAATTGTAATGGTAACCCTCTGTGTTTACTTACACTGAGACTACTTTCCTAAAATATTTAAATCTTTAGAGTTGAGGCAGTAAGATTCAAAGGGATGTCAGTAGACTTTTTAAGTCCTGAGTCAAGTTCGAACCATAGATAGGCTTTCATTAAATTTTTTTTCTAAATCATGCTATATAGCAGTGTCTTCAAGTTCAAGTAATGTGCATTCAGTGAGAAGTGATAATGGCAGTAAACAAAGCAACGTAACACTTGGCAATATTGTTTTCAGCTTGGCGCTGGGATGTTTGAAATCAGCTCCAATCAGACAAGCAAAATGTTCATGAACAGAATTGCTAATCCAACGAATAAGTTATGAAAGTAGGAAATGTTGGTGCCGAACAGCAACCTTCTTGGTTTACTTCTGCTATAACTTCTCCAGGAATCCACTATCCCTATCCTACCATCTCTTGCCCCAAAAGAGAAGAAAGTTTCATCTAGCATTTGTACTAATCTCCAAATTTTTAATGTGGGCACTTACACCTCTTAGGCACTTAACTTCTAGGTGCCTCAACTCCTTTTTGCATAGTACCCATTTGAATCAGCAGTTTTCAATATTGAGTGTATGTAATAGTTTTGTCTCTAAACTTTGTGTTTCACCAATGTGTTCCTTTTATTACTATAGTTGATTGGTTTATTTACGTTTGATGATAAACTCTTTCTGTTTAAATTATCAAACTGATATCACCTACTTTTTTTTCCCTTTGCAGGTATATTCTGATCTGCAGCCATTTGTGGATAGCCTAAATTTCTCACCTGGTAACCCATTTGATTTGTCATCCCTTCCTGTTGTGTTCTACTTGGAACGTAATCCACAGAAGATAAACGCCATCAGAAGTGAAATTGGTGATGATATTAGCAATTTAGATTTTAAAAATGTAAGTTTCAGATCAACATAATTCTGAGATTATTGCTTTGTCTCCTCTGTGCTGGCATATAGTGTGGCTGTGGTAAGTTGAAGTATGACCTTGACAATGTTTACCTCTTTTTGGGGAGTTCAGTGAAAAAGGGACATGTGCTTGGTGCAGATTTGAGTTGGAATACTCTTTCAAAACTACTGCTGAAGTAACCCAACTCCCACTCAGCCCCAATTATTCTATACTATTACCTCAAAAGGAGATAAACATTGTACAGATCAACTTATTAGAGCCAAATTGTTCAAACTTTTTTTTATAGGAATTGTATAAGATGAAATCATAAGTATTACAAGCACTGTAAATTAACTGATGAATAGATTTTATACATGTGTTATTAAGAGTGCTAAGTCTCTCAATGTTTAAGTTTGAGCTTACACATGTGGGGTGCAGAAGAAAGCATCAAAATAATTAATTAATGAGAAAATACTTCAGAGATTTTTTTCAGCATGTTTTCTATTTTCACATCAAAATGAAAATTGTTGATGATCTTTTTTATGTTAAGCTTTTCTTTTGAAAAGAGAAAAAAAAATCTCTTAAGTGCTGTATTAGAGACTTCTTTTCTTCCCGAGGTTTTAGAATGTTAAATTGATGATAGTAGAAACATACAGTAGATATAGTGTCACAGTTTTTCTTTCTTTCCTTTTAAAAAATAATTTATCTGTGTTGCAAGTATGACTGTTTACAGTCACGCCTCATAGGCCCCCATATCAGTGGCTGGCCGCCCATGTACCAGAGGGACTAGGCTGGTCCCTTAAATATTTGCCCCTTCAAAAAATTACCTTGCAGAATAATTTATTAAGAAAAAACGTGAGCAGAAAAACAAGTTTCTTAGAAAGCGCTACTTCTTTTACTGCTCCTCCCTCCCTTTCTTCCCTGTGTGCGACGTCTTAAATGGACTTGTCCGAGGGACTCGCTCTGAAGAACCTGTTCCCCAGATCTCATATAGCTTTGTTAGATCCTTGGCGTTCGCTCGCAAGCTTATTTGATTATTTTACGCATTTTTTAAACCAACGGATCAATTTTTGTTTCCGTATCTAGTGTACAGGTTTCTGTGTGAGCTTCAGGAAACAACAAATTCACTCGTCAAAGTTATTTTCCTGCGTGCATTGTGTTTTTTTTTTTGCAATGGAAGGGGACTCGGTCGAAAAAACAAGTCCCCAACTGGAGGAGCATGCGCAACAGAACAGACTGCCCGGGAGCTCGGAAGAGAATTGCTGCGTGCTGGACGTTCTCGCTAAACTTTCGTTCTGAGCTTTGACTTTCCAAGAGAAAGCTCAAATAATTTCCCAGAGCAGGCCTACTCCTGACCTAGCAATATCTACGAAGCTAAAAAATTACAATCAGCATTTTAAGAAAGATTACTTTGAGACTGTTAAATGGCTGACTGCTTGTAAGTCAAGAAAAAAAATTATTTTGCTGGCCCTGCGTTCTTTTTGAAAAGGAAAAAGGCGTCTGGAATGCCAATGGATTTTCAGATATGAGCAATTTCCACAAGGCAACGATTCGTCACGAGAAAACCCAAGGACACTACCAAGCCATTACTCAGTTGAAAACTTTTGGTAAAACTCGAATAGATTTTCATCTTAGTGAGCAATGTTGCTCATCAACTTTGAAGTATAACACTGAAGTTGATAATAATAGGGAAATTATGAAACGCTTGATAGATGTAACATGCCTTCTGGCAAAACAGGAGTTATCATTTAGAGGCCACGATGAACGTCTGGAGTCTCTTAATCAAGGCAATTACGTTGAAGTTTTAAAACTGATATCTAAATATGATGCAAAACTGGAAGCCCACTTGCAGAATGCTAATGTTTTCAAAGGCACCTCAAATCGCATTCAGAATGATCTGATTCAATGTATTGCAGATGTTATGTGGGACAAAATTAAGAAAGAAATGAACTCAGCGCCTTTTTTTTTCAATAATGCTTGATGAAGCAACTGACGTTGCAAAAATATCTCAGCTCTCTACCATTGTACGATACGTGAGAAATGGGGAGATAAAAGAAAGGTTTATTGGGTTTCAAAGATGTCAGTGATAACCGTACCTCAAGTGCGTTGAGTGAAATAGTATTTCAAATCTTATCTAATTACAAATGCGAAAAAAATAAGCTCGTTGCCCAATCATACGATCGAGCTTCAGTCTTTGCTGGTCATTTGAATGGGCTGCAGTCAATTGTGAAGGAAAAATTTCTCTCTGCACTATTTGTTTATTGCTATGCGCATAGACTAAATTTAGTGTTGTCAAAGTCGGTAAATTTTATTAAAGAGTGCTAAGTGTTTTTCACAATGTTAGGAGGATTCCCTTCATTTTTTGCTCACTCATCAAAACGTGTACATGCGTTGCAAGAATCTGACGTAAAAAAGCGTTTTCCTTCTGTGGCAGCTACCCGGTGGAGTTACAATTCTAGAATTGTGCACATGGTTTACGAAAACAAATTGGAACTAATAGCTTTTTTCCGGTATGTATCTAGTGACGTAGATAAATGGGATGCTAGCACAATTGCTTCTGCCACTGGTTATCTATCCTTCTTAAACACATTTGACTTTTCTTTTCTTCTTGAAGTATTTATTAAGATATTTTTCTCTAACTGATACGTTGTTTAATGTCCTGCAAAATAAGTCTCTGGACATTCAATTTTGCTGTGAAAAAGTCAAAGTGACAATATTCATCCTAAAAGAATTTCGAAATGAATTCGATGAGATGTACCAGAAAGTTACTGAACTCAATGCGCCGCCAGAAAAACGGTGCCGACGAGATGATTTTCAGGATCCAAAAATAAAATACTTGGGAGTATATAATGAAGTAATCGATACGATTGTTGGCCAGATGGAATCACATTTTCAAGACCTGAACAAATTACAGTTTTTAGAGCTGCTGAATTCCAAAAAGTATCAGGCTTTTAAAGCCAAATTTCCGGTGGACAGTTTTAACTATCTAAAAAAGAATTACGGAGACATATTCTGCTATGACAAACTACGCAGTGAACTTGTAGCAGTCTACAGGTTAGCAGATTTTTCAGGTAAAGCAATCGTCGAAACCATGAATTTTTTAAGAGAGACTGATTTAGCAGATGAAACCTATCCGGAAACTTACAAGTTATTCTGTCTTGCATCGACAATTCCAGTGAGCACTGCGAGTGCTGAACGAAGTTTTTCAGCATTAAAGCGGATAAAGACATACGTACGGAACTCTCAGGGTGAAGAAAGGTTGTCCAGATTATCTTTGTTATCGATTGAAAAAGGTCTTCTACAAGAGCTGCAGCAGGAAAACGACTTTTACAATGCTGTGATAGAAAAATTTATTGCTATTGGAGAGAGAAAAATTAACTTGATTTATAAATAGCTTAACAAAAAAAAAAAAGATTGTTGGGATATTTAAAGATTAACATAGCAGAAAAAGGAAATGAATTTGTTGACTGTAAGTAATAAAGATTTTTTTTCCCTTATGTGTTCAGCTACTAATCCATTGCAAATAGTTTTAATTTTATCAAAGCTCAGCATAAGAAAATATTTATTATTATTTCGGGAAAACTTTAGGGGAGTATTTTTCAGGAGTTATTGTACATATTTTGTGTATATGTATTATCTATCTATCTATATATCTTTTTACTTTTGTGTATTGTAATTTACCTTAACCAACTCGTCCCCTAAAAAATATTGATCCGCACGCCACTGCCCCATATGTGTAATTTTAAGAAGGGGGGGGGGTAAGAAAATTTATATGCTTCCAGGTAGGGATTGCAATACCGGACCAAAAATGCAATACCGGTATTCAGTATTTTAAAAACGGAATACTGGTATCGGAAATTTCTCAAAAAAGGATCGAAAACATGTTTCGTTGCCATGTTTCATAATTTTGTGCAAAAATGGCCCTATCTATGGAAATGTATTGTGAACAAATAAAAAATGAAGGAACAAAATCGATAATACTGAGAAACATAATGCATCTATTTAATTATCTCTTTACATAAAACTCACTTTAATGCAGAAATTTCCAAAAAAAAAAAAAAAACAAAGTACAATTGAGAATACACTTTCTGATTACATGCAGGTCGATGGTAATGTTAACAATGTATGATGCACATCCTCTTAATTGCATCGGAAGTCCTTAATCTTCAAATAATTTGGTCTCTTGCATGTTATTTTTGGATAAATCCTTTTTCTCATATTGTGTTAGTGTGTATTTATTTAGTATTGTGTGTAGTATTATTATTTTTTTCTTTTGAATTCAGAGCTAGTTGTAACTTTTCTTCAAGTGACGATACTTTTCCAATATGAACATCATCTTCAATGATTTCCTCTTTGAAATTTACGATGAACTTAATTAAATTTGATCTTGTTTCCTTTTTTCTTCTATAGATTTTTGTTTTCTTCTCAAAACTTCTTTGCAATTATAATTATGTAAATAGCTGAAAATATATGTTACAGCTGTTATGCCTTTTCTCTATGCGAATTTTCAAGGCACTACATAATTTCTAAATATTATTTTGCCAAGTATAATGTCAAATAGTGAGACAGGACAACAAACCAATACCTGTGACAACAAATTACCATTTGTTATACCAACAAGAAAATATTTCTGTCAAAATTCAATATGGTTGAGACAAATATTTAAAAATATGAATCATCTGCATTCTATTACTGCAATTGATAGTTGTAATAAATTATTCATTAGACAAATACATTCAAAATTGTCGTGAAACTAACTTTCAATTGAAACTAACTTTCACAAAAGGGAAAGTGAGTGATCAGGAAATTGAAAAAAGAACAACGTAAGTGCTGATAATTGCACAAAAATGTCTCCATCTCACCATCTAATAATGAAAATATCATTTTGTAATTCTTCCGCTACTTTTATTCAATTCTATTTGCTTGGGCTTTTGAAGCCAAATTGTTATATCAATAGACTGTTTTGGTACTGTATCATGGGCAAAGAAATGTGCTATCAAAACAAAAGTAGATTATGTATTAAATTTTTCTGAAAACTCAACTATTTATTGTTTTCAGCTAATACCGAAAGTACCGGTATTTACCTCAGTAAATACTGGTATTACGAAATTGCAAAATAGCTTGAAATATCCTATTTGGTATACCGATTTTGCAACCATTTCTTCCAGGCTTTAATTTAAAGCGGAAAAAAACTTTGTTTTCTTCTTCTGTTTGCTACCAAGTAACAAAAGAAAGTTAGATTCATGAAATAGATCTGCTATAAAGAAATTGTTAGATTTATATCCATTTAAAGAGATTATTACATATTTTCATTTTCTTCAGAAGACAGGTGGAAGTTTGTATAAAATAAATTGTTATAACTCTAAAGCAAAACCAATGCAAATTAAAAATAGAAGAAAATAAAAGTAAGGAAGGTTTTAATAATACTTTGTTGAAATGTTTTCAAAGATATTTATGCTAACTTGATTGGAAAAAAAAAAAGAACTGACAGTACCCACATAACCTGAGAGGGCTCCAGTCCCCCTCTGCCTCCCCCTATCTGCGGCCATGTCACACCTGCAACATGTACAAAAAAATTACTGAAATCAAGTACAAATGTATACATGAAAATATCACACCTATGCAAATAGATTGGATAAGAGGTTGAATGTCATGATAAAAGGAAATGTACATTGTACTGCTTGCAGCAAATTCATGTGCTCAGAACATGGATAGATTTATCAGTATTGTCTGAAAACTGTTGCAGAGCAAGTTTATTATTTATGGATTCTTATCTGATTTTCTAGTAAAACATAGTTTTTTTTTCTTAATTTTGTTATTTTTTTTTAGTTATATGATGCCATCACTGATGATGATGCTGTAGAAAGAACAAAACAAATGCTTCATCAGTATTCACAAAATGCAGAAGATTTACTTCAAGTCTTTGAGCCATCAGCTGCAACTAAAGCATTGTCCAACATTATTAACTCCTTGAGGGAATGAAAACCAACTGGAAAATCGTGTTATTTTTAGAAAGCATACATAAAAATAATACTAAATATTTATATTTATTTTCATAAATCTGTTTTATATGCAGTTTTTATTATGCAATAATGTACAAGTGATGCCTATCTCCAGATTTGTTCTTTTAATTAAGTATTTTTTAATGTTTTTACTAGTCTAAATAAATATTCAATTATTTCAGCTTTCTTGATCGGTTCAAACTCATTGAGAATGTCTTCAGTTTTCTTCACATATTTTTCCATCACTTCTTTTGCCTGCTGTACACTTCTACTTGAAATTACTATTGAATTTAACTGTAAAAAATGAGTTAAATTAGTTTTATTAGTTATGCTGTACAAATTTAATGTACTGCTGATAAGTATGGTAAAAATGGCTTTCATAAATCAATAATGATGTCATTATTAAAGCTTTTACTAGTATTTTTTACTTGTAAATAAGTTTATATTTAAACTTTCATTTAGCTCGTTTTTTTCCTCTCTTAGTGCAGTAACCCCTCGTTATATCACGCTTGTTGGGGGGCGACAAAAAAACGTGATATAACTGTGGTCATTAAAAGTAGCAATTCAGTTAACGTACAACTGACTTGTGTGCCTACAAAAAGATTAGATCACATTAGGACGACTTTCTTAATAAAAACAAAACAAAATTGGCTTACAAATTGTGAAATCTCTTTTAAAATAAAAAGAAAAATAATTTAAAATCTTTCTATTGTTTTACAGTGGAATACTTTTTGAAAGCTATAGCTGCAGCGAATTAAGATGTATGGGAAACATACCAGTTTTGTTTATTGATTAAAAAGGAAAAAGTACTTTTTCTGATAAATTAAAACATTTTATTTCACTGTGATGTGATATATGAAGCAACATTTTTTGAAAAAATATGTAAAAATATTTTTTTTGTCTGGGGGAGGGGATGGCAAAAGTAGATGCACAATGCATCCAAAAAAGTGATATAACTAGACACATGTCATGAAGGGTTACTGTAGTTGTAAACATTCATTTTTAGATTATGTTGAAAATAGCCTTGAAAAATTTCTGCAAAAAATTGGAATAGAAACTTAAGTGACATGAAAATTATTTGCAACTAAAATAAAATTACCTGATCAAGATCAATGTTATCCATTCGTCTCCCATAAGCATAGATGTTTGCTAAAGTTTCAGGATTGTTGGACAAATGCAAAACAACTGGCAAGCCTGAGGTGTTAATTGTAGAACTCTGAGTGGATTGGTAACTTTGAAATTGTTGAATGTCTGCATTTGCCTATGAAAGGAACTTTTGTTTTATGGTTAATCAATTGAGAAAAATGCATAGCTGTATCAAAATGGAGCCTTGTAACAAGGACAACCAATGTCAAAAATATCAGTTTTGAAAAATGTGTAACTGGAAGTCAACAATGTTTTGACTCACAAAATTAGCAGATTACTGCATACATGTGTTTTGAAGTTTCAGGGAGCCTCTTTTTCAATGCAAATAGTGAGCTTTTGGATGAAAAGAAATCGTATTGAAAAAGAGGTTCCCTGAAACCTCGAAACGCGTGTATGCAGTAATGTGCTAATTTTGTGCGTCAAAACGTTGTTCATTTCCAGTTACATTTTCGCACGAAGATATTTATTTATTTCTTGAAAAATGCGGTTGTAAAGTTTTTTTTTTCCAGACTTTATCTAGCTTTTGTATCTGAGCCCAGCAACACATTGAACGCCTCAAGAAAATGCCTCATGCAGGCCTGTCCCTTAGGAGGGGAGGGGGGGGGGGTCAAGAGATGGCAGTTGCTCTCCCTGATCTTGAGTAATCAATGTATTTACATTTTTGTGAACATGTGTTTTTCCCCGATAATTATTTCACAAAGTGCCCATTGACCCCCTAGAAAAATTGGACGTCATGGACCTGGTCTCATGCCACATTAGGAACGTATGCAAAATTTTTAGTTATTTTACTTATTCTTGAGTTACAAGTGAAGTTGGTTGCTTTAGATTCGAATAAAAATACTGATACTTGGAAAATTAAAGATTATAGGATTTAGGTAGATGCAATTACAATAACTCAATACTAAGTTTCTGCACCGCATTGGTTGCCATTGCACTGAAAAATTTACTACATAGTGGACAGGTTTCTACCATGAACTAAATTTGGTAAACTTCTCAACAATGTCAGAGAATTGACGATCATGACAATTGATTCATAATTTTTCAGGCATCACGTTTCGGCAGGTTTCATTCTTCTGCAATATTAATTAAAACATTAATTTTCTGCTATGTCTCATCCTTCGAGACCCTTCTGCTGATAACCTGCGAATAATTCCTTTGCTACTTTGTGTGAAAGTGATACTACAGAAAACTTGGCCCAATAAGTCTTGGTTTGAGCGAAAATAGATAAAGAGCTAAGGGTGCCCTGGAAAAAAAGATTTATTTAATGTACTGCTGAATAATTAATGTTCAGCTACAGGTGGTAAGAAGAGGGTGAAGCCCCCAAAGTCTTCCTTCCTTTGGCGCTGTGCACCAACCCGCTGCAGACAGCTGTCTAGCTGTTCTGGTATTTCATAGATTTATAAATTTTGAAAATGGTCCCTTGGTGTTTGGCTATTTTGATACTACACTCCTGTTTGTGAAAATTGCAACACCATGAAGGACTTACGCGAGTGAGCTGAATATTGCAGGAAATGTAAAGTAGCGCATGATGTGCAAATGATTAGAATTGCAGACCGGTAGCGCATGCGTATGCTGAGCAGCGCCCTCTGAATGGCAGATCGAACCGAATATAAATAGACGGCTGTAGCGAGGCGTGTATGATTATCGGTGGTTATATGCTTGAGTAAACGCTAACTGAATCTTTACTATGCCTCTTCGACGAAAGTAATCGAAATTTGAGAAAATTTCGGAGTTTCAACGGGGCAGAATCGTCGGCCTTCGTGAAGCTGTATTTTCTTATCGTGCTGTAGTCGCTCATGTGCAGCATAACAGCAGTACAATCATGCGTGTTTGGAAGCAGTGGACGGACGAAGGTCGGACAGCTCGGAAATCTGGGAGTGGATCCGGAAATGTGACGTCAGCTCGCGATGACAGACACCTGGTGCGTATGGTGCTGACGGATCGCACAGCTTCTTCTTGACAATTGGCAGCACAGTGATCAACAGCTACAAGTGTTTCATTGTGTGCTTCATCAATTCAGACCTCTACTGCAGCATGGGTTGCGCGCAAGGATTCCTTTATACAGGACTCCTCTCACGCAAAACCATCGCCGTCTGCGGCTGCAATGGGTCAACGTGCATAGGAGCTGGCATGCTGATTGGCAGCAGGTGGTCTTTTTTGACGAATCCCGCTTCAATTTGTGGCACCATGATGGCCGAATTCGTGTCAGGCGCTATGCCAGTGAATGGCACATTCCGGAGTGCATTACCGAGCACCACAGTGAACGAACACCGGGAGTTATGGTCTGGGGTGCCATAGAATATCATGGACGATCACAATTGCTACAAATTGTGGGCAATTTGAACAGTACCCGATACATAAACGAAGTTTTACAGCCCCATGTTATTCCTTTCATGTAAGGATTGCCAGGGGCTGTATTCCAGCAGGATAATGCCCGTTCACATGTCCCCAGGACTGTCAAATCCTACCTTGATTCGCAGTAGGTACAGCTTCTTCCTTGGCCTGCATATTCGCCGGATATGTCACCGATTGAACATGTGTGGGATTTCGTTGGGCGGCGTCTCACTCGTGATCCTCATCCTGTTGCTTCGACAGACGAACTTTGGTTGCGCATACACACAATATGGAATACTCTTCTGCAGGCAGATATTCAAACTCTGTTTCACTCCATGCCGAGTCGTGTAGCAGCTCTTATTGCGGCGCGTGGTGGTCACACAAAATACTAATTTCTATCTCTTTTTATTGTTTGTTTGGTTTGAAAATGTAATCGTTTATTTGTACCATTACCACTTAACTGTGTATTAAATTTCATTCAACTATGATGCTTCTTTCATGGTGTTGCAATTTTCACAAACAAGAGTGTAGAAACAATAATGCTTACCTTAATGGCGAACGAAAATGATTGTCCAAATTCAAATGCCATTTTCTGTATTCGTTCACTGTATCCTGCCAACTCTAAAGCAGCTTGGCATCCGTTAGCTAGCAGTATTCCTTGTGGATAGAAAGCGTCGATTTCCCAGGCTTTTAAATTGTAAATAGTATGAATATCAAAGTTTCTAAAATTTTCAATTCTGGTTTTTGCTTGGGATTCTAGCACTTCTGACAGCAGATGTAGCACCTACACGAAGAAAAAAGCATTTAGTTGGATTTTTAACAAGCAGTTCCTTCCAGATCTAAACGGGCCTACTTTCCCGTTTACCTACTTCAATTTTCTAACACATACGCGCAACCTCTCCACTCATTCAGTCGCATTACACTGGAGAATTATTCCAAACATACATTTTTTCACAATCAGAAACAATTTTCCGAAAAAAAAAATGTCTCAAGGAAAAAAAAAACTAAATTAATATCTTCGGCAGATTTACTACAACTTAAAATTACTAACAACTTAAAACTACTTTAAATTTTAAAAACACAGAAAATATTTCACTTTTGTTAAACACTTTGTTTAAAAGTTGACATAAATACTTCTAATAAAAGAAAATTTAGAAATTGTAGTGCAATAATATATGAATCAAGTCTTTACGTTTCCCCAAAATCGTGAAAGAGCAATCTGTTACATTATTCTCGAAGAAGTACTCGTAAATAAAAAATAATAATAATAATTGTAGTTACCTACTTGCAGCATTCTTCCCCCGATATAAAGACTATGTGAAATTTATTTTTTCAAACTGTTGAAATATTTACATTTATGTTTTAATAATTCCAACTGTTTTACTAATCCAACGCTGTATTTCACTTGTTCCGACTGTTACGAGCTCCAATTTTCATAACCTTCGACTCAAATCAGAGCCTCGCAAATAGCGTTACTTCATCAATATTGAAATAAAAATATTTTCTTTTTGCTTAAGGAGCAGTTTGCTATCAACGAATTTGCAGAAAAGTTTTAGAAACGTTTATTTTTAAGTTTGTTTGTTTTTGAATCGTTTATTTAATTACACCATGCACCGGCGGTAATGCCGGTTATGGTACGGTAGGTAATTACACACAGTTTGGATGCAAGTTTAAGAACGACAAAACAAGCCATATATAATTGTATGGGCTGTTCACATTCCTACATATGTGTTACATATGCAGGAATGTGTTGGTTGCAGTACATGGTTATTGCAACTACTTTCCACATATTTTAACCATATAACTACGGTGAAGTCACAGTTTGTTATTTATATCGAATTCTCTGCTTAAAAAAAAAGTATTTCTGCAGGACTAAATCAGACAAAACAAAGCATTTCTGCAGGACTAGATCAGACAAAAAAAAGAAGTTAGAGCATGCACAAAAAGTATTCCCACCTCAGTGTTGCCTGTATAACCGTTTCAAGGAAGCTACTTGCATTAACCTGCCAACAAAATTAACGGGGGAAGGGGGGAGAGATTAATGCGTCTTATTTATTTAGCTAAACTATGCTTAAAGTTCTTGGGTCAAAAACAACTAAAAAAAAAAAACAAACCTCGAGTTTTATTTCGGGAATTAATATACTCTCACAAAATATTTTTGCTACAGCATTGATAGTGCATTGAAAAAAAAAAGTCACCTTCCAACAACAATCAGCGGAATTAAACGTCAGAAAAAAAAAAAAAAAAAACACCTGTTGTCACCAGTGCAAGGAACACCATTAATAAGTATTTCAAAAGAAAGGTGAACTATTTTAAATTGTGACTATCTGTGTATTTTTTAAAAAAGGCATTATTTTATACCCTTTTGTTTAAATTTTCGTGGATTTGCGGGCGAAAAAAAGTGAGTGAAAGACTTAATAAACCACAACTTTAAAGTAATCATTCACACGTTGGCATGATGGAGCCGATCAGGGCGATGGCTTGCCTGCAGTGCTACAAGTGGTGCAGGAAAGACAGTTTTACAGAGATGCTCTGGGGGCCTGGTAAGCGAAATTATTGCTGCGTTTTCAAAACGAACAAATTTAAAATTTGTTTTGATAATTACAGTACTTAGAGAAATAACAATGAATTTGTAATAAAATTGGCATTGAAATATTATTTTTCAGTTTTGGCAGTAAACTTGTACCTTCAAAAGAAAAGGCGAGATTTTCACTTTGTCACGGGGCGAAGTGAAAAATAAAATATTTTTCGAACAAAATATTTTCTATTTGGTAATTAGAAATATTTTTCATCAATAATGAAACAATTAACGAATGAATCCCTTTTAATCCTGTTCTTTGCTGCGTGTTTTTTTTTTTTTTTTTTTTTTTTTATTTTTGCGTTGCTTAAGTTAAAACATTGAAATAAACCGGATGAACGATATACTTATAAATACCTACTTTGCTATTCCTTAATCCAGAGAATCTGCTAACTGTCGATGACGTGAAATAATCACTCACTATTTGCTCCATCCTTCTGAATGTTCTAAAATTTTCTTTTTTTCTCCTTGATGAAGATAGGATACAGTTCTCTTTACGGAATACGTTGTGGCAATGAAGTAAATTGATGATTTCGGCGAGAAGGATTTGTGACGACCAAATGACATCTTCTGCTCTCTTACTAATGAAGTTATCTGTTTCGAAAGGACAGCCGATCCCCTTAGATATCAGTAATGTTATCAAACCTGGCCACCGCAGTCTGCTGGCTGCTTCGTCGGTGTTGTTCAGCACTTGCCTGGAAAAAAAAATAAATAAATAAATAAAGAGGGGGAAATGAAGAAAACTTATTATTTTTTTATCAAGCATATACAGGCATCTTGTACAGAAAATTTAATCCAATGTTACTTAAATACTGAACACAACCATTTTTTTAATTTTATTTGTTTCCGTGCAGTTTTTATCAGGGCTGCGGAGTTGAACTGATTTTGGGGGGAAAGAGTCGGAGTGAGGAGTCGAAGGCTTAAACTTCCAAGAATAGGAGTCGGAATCTGTCGTTTTCCCACAAAGACCGACTCTCTGCCAGTGCTTACGGAGTCAGAGTCGGACTGATTTTGGGGCGAAATGAGTCGGAATCAAATGTTCTGAAGCTCTCGCAGTCGGTAATTTTCGCTCCGACTCCGCAGCCCTGGTTTTTGTTTCTTTTTAAACTTTTAGCTCAGTGGTTTCTAATCTATGGGGCTCGCCCCCTTAGATAGGTATAAGAATATTGTTAGGGGAGCACCACGCAACGGCTGCCAAAATATTATTTTTTAATGCATAAAAAGAAAACCTTGACAACCCTGCCTTAACGCTTGTATGCAATTATGGGATTGATTACAAACAATCTTACTTTTCCCTTTCCTTTGTGTTTTATTGATATAGATTTATTATGTATGTTTTACGATATTTGTATCTTAATTATTGATGTGTTGGATATCGAGGGATCTTTATTTTCATTCGGAGGGGGGGGGGGGGGTACCAAAGGAAAATAAAGATCTGATCCGTATCCGTATCCCCTTTACGTTGGTGGATCTAAAACGGATATTTTACTTTCCTAAATTTTATCACATATTTGAAATTTTACACAGCTATAAAATACTATTCAGTTCCGCTTAAATTAGTTTTAGTTCTGTTTAAAATTACAAGGTATCACTTCAGCAATTAAATAGTCAATTTTATTGATTTGGATATTGTATTATTTCGCATTTTGGGGGTTCTAAGCATTCACTGAAATAAGTGAGACAAAGTTCTTAGTTTATCGTTTGTAAAGATGCTCCTGGTTGTGTAGTTTCGTTGGTAGAGGTGAGTCGGGGGGAATGGGGATGACTGCATTTTATCAATCGAGATATTATTTCTAGCTTGTCCAGTAGGTGTAACATCTATAGACACTTGCTGCTACATCTGCGGAATAAGCTAGGGGTAACTTTTCACATTTTATTTCTACTTAAATGCAGTCGCATTCCTCCCGCTGCCCCACTCCTCTCGCTCTCCATTTCTCCGCTGTCCCATTCCTCCGCTGTCACATTCCTCTCTCGGTTCCATTCTTACTGACTCGCTCCTATTCTCCTTAGAAATTCTTTTACAAATAAATTATATTCCTGATGATGTTTTCGCTATAGTATATTGATTTTTTTTTTTCAAAGAATTCGTGTCTTAACTCTTGAGAATATCTTCCGTCAACAAATTTTACCTTTGGACCGGTATTAAATAGAATTAAAAAAAAGTTGAGGCCCGAATCCGTATTTGCAGATCTAGACCCGAATGATCCGTATCCGTGGATCTACATTATTAACGGTTCGGCACATCACTAATTTTAATACGCTTTTCTAACAGTGTTAATGTTTGAAATCTATTATTTATTTATTTCCTGATTTTACTTGAAATGTCAGGAACTGTGATTGAGTTTGTCAAGTATTTCTATTTTGAAGTATAATAAATCAAGACGAAATGCGGTTTTAACAATTAGCGTGTGAGCGGAGTTTACGTTATAAAAGATTAAATTTTACTTACCTAAAAGCATTAATCAAATGACTATGACGGCTGGATGTTTTCTGTAATCTTTGAACGACAGCATTCACTGAAATAGGATTCCTGTAACCCAAGGAATTGCTAGGGGCTGTATACCTTTGCAGTGCTGCTCTGCTGTCTTGGATAACAGTATTCCATTCTTCACTTGTGCAAATATCAGGAATGTCAGATAAGCGAACAGTATGGCTAAGGGTGTGGCTCGCTTGGAAAAATATTAATCTTGGCACACAAAATGAAATGCTGTTGAGCTGGCAAAGAACTTTATTCACGTTCATAGTTTATTTAATTTTTCAAATCTTTCACTTTCTTTTCCTTTGCATTGCGATTTTATTTTTCGTCATTTTCTGAAAAATGGAATATTAAGAAACAAGTAAGGTTGAGTATCAATAGTCACACATAAATACAGAAAAATATCATTAAGTCTTTAATTGTAAACTTGGTTTGGCAAGTTTTAGTTGCTTCTGTTTAGAAAATTAGTTGCTTTCATTAACGCACAGAACCTGAGTTAAGGAAAAGTAATCGTACAGTGAAACCTCCGTAAGTTGACCACTTGCGGTGCAGTATTTTAGTGCTAAACTTAGACAGGAGGTCAACTTACAAGGATGGTAAACTGGTGTTACTGTATCTAAAAACATTTTTACGGTAGAATTTTTTTTTCTCCTGATAAACAGTCTCATAATGTTCAATTCATGACATAGGGTACCAAGTGAATTTTGTTTTTGATTCAAAAAGGCCTTATGCAGATTTATTATACATAATATTCGCATCTATTCCACGAGTTTTCTCAGTTGGAAGTTCATTAAAACAATACAATAACTGAGGCTTTCATGACCTGCGTCTATGATACAACTACTTTCTGGGTTTATAAGCGTGGTTCATCCAGGAAATCCAAGATGCTTCAGGATGGCATTTCGCCTGGCATGTCTCCAGGCTGAGGCGTCTTCAGAGCAAATTCAAGTCTGAAATTGACGCCCTATTAGATGAAGAGTAAGATCATGATCCATTTATAACTAAATGCACACTTTTGAATTCACTAGTGTTCATGAAGAAGTCTGAGGTGTCCGGCGAAAACGTCATCCATAAGTATCCTCGATGATCGAAAGTAAATGAAATCAACCTCGCAAAACACAAATTACTTATTTTTAACTAGTGGTACCCGCACGGCTTTGCCCGTAGTTGAAAATTAAAAATCATTCGGTTCGCCTGTATGTTTACAAATAATGGATGAGGAATTTCTAGCCAATTGGCTATGTTCATTCGCTCTCCCATTCCACGTCATGATAATTTCGTGATTTACTCGTCCATCTTATGATAATTTTGCTCCGGAAAATGTTCTTAAAATTGAAATAGAAAAAGAACAAAATCGAATTTTCGAAAAATCGCTTCGAGGTGCACACCCCCATGCTACAAACTAACTCTGTACCAAATTTCCTGAAAATCGGCCGAACGGTCTAGGCACTATGCGCGTTACAGAGACCCAAACATCCTCCAGACAGAGAAACTTTGCGCTTTATTATTAGTAAAGATGTAGGACATTTATAATTTTCATGCTCGTCGATGAAAATGTATCGCTTTTTCGATCGTGATTTTTTTACTGTAAAATTTTTTTCCCGAAATTCTCACTGAAAAATCCATTTTTTAGGGAATTTCTTGGATCTGAACTTTCTTTGTTTGATGTTTATGAAAGTCTTAATATCTTAATAAGTAAAAATTGAGAATAACAGATATTTTGAAAACTTATTCGATCGGGGAAGTAAGGGGATGAGGGGCAAAGTGAAATGGTGAAATGTTTACTCTGCTTTTAGAGCCACCTACCTAGTAATATTTTGACTATGTAGTAACACATGTAGTCTATTCTAGTCAAGAAAAAAATACCTCTGAAAATTAAAGAGTATGATAGCTCAAGCAATTTTCAAAAATTGATACTCATTTTGTAATATTTTTTTGTAAGTCTAAAATTATTTTTGTCATTATTAAAGGATAAAGTTCTTGTTATTAAAATTTTAAATAAAAATTGTTATAGACCTAGTAATATACGGATCTAGTAATGTTTGATGCAGCATCTATTTGTTTTAAATGTTTTGTAAAGTTAGTCAAGTTCATGCGGGGCAAAGCGGATGGGGTGAAGTGAGGTAGTTCATTTCATTTACTTATTTAATCCTTTATCAAATCACTAACGTATTCAAATACAAATACAAAAGTGACGACCAGCAACAGGCTCTGGGCCGTCCTAGACTGGTCCTAGTCAATTTACAATCCCCAGTGAAGATCAATGGTCCTCTTAAAACTATCTACTCCAGGTACTCATTACCGCCTCTCCCGGTAAGCTGTTCCAAGATTCCACCACCCTGCTATAATAATAATTTTTCCTAATATCCGTGTTAGCCTGAGATTTAAATAGCTTAAAACAATGACCCCTTGTCCTGTTTTCAGTGCTAAACTTCAGCCCCGTAACATCTTTCGTTTTAATAAATTTAAACAACTGAATTATGTCCCCGCGGTCTCTTCTTTGCTCTAGACTGTACATTTTTAGCCTTCTAAGCCTGGAATCATAGTCTAAATAAGAAAGTCCATTTATTAGCCTTGTAGCCCGCCTTTGAACCCTTTCAAATACATTAATATCTTTCTTTAAGATAAGGAGACCAAAACTGAACAACATACTCCAAATGAGGTCTTACCAAACTTCTATATAAGGGCAGAAGAACTTCTTTAGATTTGTTTGAAATAGAACTGATAAACCCAAGCATCTTATTGGATTCATTTATTAATTATTTTATTTACTTTTCTTCATTAAATAATTCCCTTATTTATTCATTCATTCACTTATTTTCTTATTGATTCACTATTTTTTTTTTAAATTCATTAACTTTTTTTCATACATTAACTTATTTATTTATTTGTTTATAGTTTCATTTCTTTTTCATTTATTCATTCACTCTTTTATTTGATCAAAAATATCTTTAACGATGAAATAGAAAATATTTCATTAAAAAAAATATTTTTCACTCTGTCCCATGAAAAAAGAAGTGAAAAATTTCCTCCTTTTTTTTTTGGAAATGTGGAAATAAAAAATAATGTTTCCCAAAAAAATAAAAATAAAAAAAATAAATAATAAAAAAAAAATAATAATAATGTTTGATGCAAGTTTTATTATAAAATACATATATTGTTCTTTGTTTATATACTGTAATTTCCAGAACAAATTTCCAATTTGTTCATTTTGAAAAAGTAAGTTATTTTAACGTGGAGAAAGTGAAATAACTTAGCCCCACATTCCCCTACATTGAATTTGTTAATTTTACAGACAGCTTTCAAAATGTGACATTAAATTAAATTTCAATTTGTTCAAGGTAGGCGAAAACCTGAAACATGATTTTCTTTAATTTTCATTTTATCTTTCTTAAAGTTAACCTGATCATTCATTACATGGATGATACTTTTCGACTTTCAATTGAAAAAAAAAAAATCTTTGCAAAACCACATCCTGTTTTTTTTTTTTACAAAGACTATATTTTTCCTTACACTTACAGTATATTGAATTTTTCTCTTATTTGTTAACTTTTTTTTCGGAAAAAACTCTACGCTTGATACCAAAGTGAACGTGCAATGATTCTTCAATAATGTATATGAATAACTTTAACTAAATATTTTAGACAAGTGTTTGACATTTCTCCCATAATCGTGGGGTTTTCCCCCGCTTAACTTTCATTCATCATTACTTAAATTTAAAAAAAGCACCTTTCTCCCCTCCCCAAAAAAAGTGTTTTTTTTTTTTTTAAACTTAACTTTCATCATTATTATTAAAAAAAATCACACCAAAACTTTTTTTTTTCACCATCCACTTATTATTATTAAAAAAGATAATAATAAATAAATAATAATAAAAAACCCACACAAATATAATATGTACATCCGATTTTAGCAGGGCGGATACAGAAAAATCTTCTGGAGTGGGCCCGGAAAATTGAATAGCCCCCCCCCCCCATTCGATGTTTCCCAACGAAGTTTTCATGAAATTTAGAAACTATTTTTGTGTGAATTTCAAAACAGTTGCTGATTTGTTCTAAAAGCTATGACACAGTTGACATAACATACTGATACTACATGCCGTTTCCATTAATAATCATGGTTTTCTCAAGAAACTACCATATGATTTCTTTCATTTTGCATTTTTTTTTTAGCTAAAAATGAAATGTACTATTTCGCAAATAACTTTCTGGATCAAAATGACTCTTTTAGGTGCGTCTACACATTTTTTTAAAAAATGTTAATTATTGATTCCACCAAAGAAGAATTAATAGAGGAATGGCGATAATACGTTCCCTTGAATTCGAAACCAATGAGTTAAATGTATTCTGTCACTCTGGGCCTCTGACTCCAGTATTACTTCTTTAACAAACAAGAATGTTTTTATTCAAAATATGCTGTGTGCGTTTAGTGTTCTTTTTAATAACCTATATAAAAATGCAAAAAAGAAGTCAATTAAAATAATAAATAAAATAGTTAAATTAATTAATCCTTTTGCTCCCCCCCCCCAAAAAAAATCCGCTACTGGATTTTAGAGGTTTATTGCTCAGTAATATGATTAATTGTCATATTTGCAAAGTTACAAATGCATAGAGTAAATACTTTTTATTGCTAGAGTTGCTTATGTAAATGCAAATTTTGAAAACACAGTTTTGAGCGAAAGAAAATCAATTAAAACGTTTACGCCATTTGCGTTCATCAATTTCCTCTAAAAATAAATAAAGATGGGTTTAGTTTTAAAAACAAACTAATTGTTGATTTTCCAATCACGGTAAATAAAATTTAACTGTCTAAAGTAATCCTTTCAACTTTCTTCCAGCCTGTAAAACAGAAATCGCGCAATGACATATCGTATCGGAAAAGAAAAAGACGGTACATATATGTAAGCAGAAAAATAAAATATTTTGTTTTACAAAACTATTTGCGTAAAGTTTAAAAGGCTGATTAGATAGTATCACGAAGCAAGGCAGGAATGACGTGGATTAGGGAAAGTCACTCGGCGACGACGTTTCAATGGATAATGTATGTGTGTCACGTTATATTTTAGCAGTTCTTTTTCATAATCTGCAGCTAATAAAGAATGCATGAAACAACAAACTATTTCCAAAATAAGCTAATTGCCAACAGTATTATTGTCAAACCATTTTTTTTTGTTAAAAAACATATGGAAACAATTACGTGATGAAATGTATTGTCAACAAAGAAACAAAAAATGCATGCTTGAAGTTATTCTTTTATGTCATTTGGGAATGTAAAGTCGTTACGTTAATGGCCTTTTTTTCAAAAAAGCGTAATTTCTCTCATAAGAGATAACAAAAGCGTGTGGCTGCAAAAGTAGATATCTCCAAAAAAAAAAAAAAAAAAAAATGGGTAGAATTCACCTATCTGTAGCTACAAAAAGATATGAAAAACAAAAAATTTCCTGTTTTATTGTGCTTAAACCAGAGATTCCCAAACTTCAGTCCTCCGCGAACCCCTTCCGGAAAAATTAAACCTCAACCCCCTCCCCCCGCGCGAAAAAAATGACTTGACACAGATAAATCTTTCTTTCTTCAGTATATTTTTACGTTTTTTTTCCTTTAAATTTATTTATTCGTCGATTTGTATATTTTTCAGAGCTCTTATCTGGTTTTCATTTCTTACATCATTATTTTGAGTTATAGAAGCAAAATTCTATTTGAAATTCAATTAGGAATTAAAATGTTATCACCAAATTTCTACAAGTTTAATAAAAATGAACTTTTAAAGTTAGTGAACAAAACACTGTTCGCCTAGTTTAAATGTGTTCATTTTTCATATGAGTTGTATTTTTATGGCGTATTAGAACTTTAATTATTAACTATAGTTCGGGCAAACCTGCCTTGGCAGTTGATAATGCTGTGATTAGGATCTGCGTAGCCTTCACAATGCTGCCTGCTTAAGTTTGCCTCAACTATCGGGAGCCATCACCTTCTATTCCCTATTAGTCACCAGTCCCCGTAAACTCCAAGCAGTTTCATGCATCACAATGAATGCATTATTAATGCTTTTAAATGTAATTATAACTCTAAAAAAGTATGCTTACCGTTAATACAGATAAAAACATCAACTAATTCCACTTGCACTAGTGTTACAACCTTGCTCACCGCTCTTGTTCATCAGTTTACCACATACTAAGTACATTGCATTTTACTTAATCTAGTTTTGTAGCAAAATTAACTTTATCGCGTGCACAAAATCAATTAATGTGTAGTTTGTTAACTTCCGTGGCAGGGGGGGGGGCAACTACGTCATGCACGTACAAAAGCAATAACTTTTTTATTCCTTATAAATGTGCTTTCTTTTCGAATTAAAACATCGTTACTTGTTTATCAATCTCAATTATATTTAACGTTTCAGCTGGATACCGCGGACTCCTGGGGTGCGCGAACCACAGTTTGGGAAACTCTGGTTCAAATCATTTAGGGAAGCGTTTCTCAACCTTTTTTTTGACTCGAGGACCGGCAAAAGCTGTTTTAAAAAATTCCTTCTTCCTCTTCTTTTTTTTTTCATTAAAAAAAAAAAAAAAAAAATCTTCCCTCGTGGAGTTTGAAAAATTTGATTTTTCTGGACCGGTAAAGTTTTTTTTCGTTCCTTTTTTCTTTTTCTTTCTTTCTTTTCTTTCTTTCTTTTCCTTCTTCCTTTCTTTCTTTCTGTTTTTTTGTACAAAAAAAAAAAAAACTTTTTGACTCAGGGGGTATGTTTAAAATTAAAAAAAAAAAAAAAATGTGGACGACTGAGTGTTTTTTTTTTTTAATTATATTAAATGACAACGAAATAAGATAAATGAAACTTTACTTGCGTCACAAAAAATGTTTAAATGTTAAGATAAATAATTATCGAAACAGTTATACGTTAGAAAAAAAATTGGCTAAGGAGTTTAGAAACTTACGAAAGTTAATCATGATATTCGCGTAAAAATGTCGTAAAGGATATTATTATTGTTGTTGTTATTGCTTTTCTTTTTCAAGAGTAAGGAAAATTTTTCCCAGGCAAAAAATCTCTGAGAACTGTTATATTTTTTTCACGGACCGATTAAGAATCGCTGATTTAAGGGATCGTTTTGAAACTTTCTAACTGTCTCAGCCTGCCTACCTGAGTATTGCGATGAAAAAAAACTGAAGGGGAAAAAAACGCATTTGCGAAAAAATTGGAGTTGGAGATACCTACTTTTGCAGCAACACGGTTCAATTGTGGTCTAAACTCGAAAGTTTCAAACAAAAAAAAGGGGAGGGGGGGGGAGGGGGGATTTTCTGTTCAAAATCCGTAAAAACAGAGATGGAATTCAATTATGGGGGAGGGGGGAGAGTTCTCGAATATTGATCGAATTTATTTTGAAACTCTTGTAAACTACAATTCCTTTGAGTGTGTAAGGACAAAAAAAATGTTGACTTTCATAACTAATGCGTTGTAAAGGTATTTGATGAAAAAATTGTGGGGGAGATTATATGGACAGAATTGTAAAAAAAAAAAAAAATCTTTTGTAATTTGCTTAGTTTGTCTCGTTGATTTTTTCGAGGTTTATATTCTCTACTACAAAGCTTACAATCATTTACTTTATCCTGTACAATTTTCAGATTTAGGTTATGTCATATTTCTTACGATTGCTTCGCTAAAATGTTCTTGCTATTTTTCTAAATGGAAGGACAATTTTTGATTTTTGTTAGAAATGTTAGAGAAGTTTTTTATTATCTTTTTTCCCCTTCAACTACTAGTTTTTTCTATTGTGTTTAGTTGTGTTAGAGACATAATGTCTTTTTACCTTAAAAATAAAGTTTAAATGACGGTTTATAAGATTGGATAAAAAAGAAAGGAAAAAAGTTAACCTCTTCATATCAGACGTATCTGATTGGATATATTGATAAAAAAAAAAGTTCGTAAAAATTAGTCTTTATTCAAAAATCATTTAAAACTAGTGAACTATACTGAAAACATTTTAATTTCATTATCATCAGGTAAATGACAACATAGGTTACTTTTTTTTAAAAAAAAGGTAACCTATCAACCTCAAACAAAAATAGCTGATGATAACTCATTGAAGTTGGCCCTTATTGCGGTGTAAAACGTTAGGATATGTTTTCTCTTCTACTTCGAATTTTTCACAGAAATTGTCTTATTGCGTATCCAGTGGCGAATCCAAGATTTGATTTGGGGGCGGCTGAGGTCTAAAAATTTTATGTTTCCTTGTCATCACCAAAGTTTATCAATGTAAACTAACGTGTTTTTTAAAACTATGTTTTCATTATCTGTTTATCTAAGGTGCTATTGGTTAATGAAATTTTCTCACTCACACTTGAAATTATCTAAAATTTGATATTCAAAGGTAAAATTTTAGAATTTAAATGTCAGTGAATAAAAAAAAATAAAAAAAATCGTGCATTTCAGACAAAATTGCTAAGCAATTTAAAGGCAAAATTTTAAATATTTGTTAAGGATGCTAAAAAATTGCGCATGGCAGTTGTAGGTGGTGTAAACGAAATAGAAAAAAAGAAAATCTGATAAATCGTAAACTAATAGTTAAAAATAGCTAGAAAGGAGAAAAAAATTTCAAGAATTGATAGACATTAAAAAAAAAAGACTTAAAAAAATGTTCTGGTCTGGGGGCGGCTGCAGCCACATAGCCTCCCCCCCCCCCGGATTCGTCACTGCGCGTAGCCCGCGATTTTCATGGGCAACATAGAAGTAGCAACATTTGCTCTTCTCGCGATTTTCACGTGTATTTTTAATACCTTATTCCGTCATTTTATCATTTAACTGTCGGTAATGCATTTTTTGAAGTATTTAGTTTGACCGCTCGTCCATTTTACAACTCACATAGCGCTTGATTCAATCAAAAAAGAGTTTTACCGAAAGTGTTGCTTGTTGTAAAACCGCTGTGCTACAATAGCTGTTGCAAAATCAAAAAAAAAAAAAAAAAAAATCTAATTTTGTGACAAGAATGCGAAGTTGAACGTTTCTATGAATCTTGTTTTGAGATCTATCATACTAAGTATAATGTCTTACGTAGTTTGTATAAATTGAGTACATATGTTTTATGTATTTCTTACGCATAAAAAATATAAAGATTTTGGAGCGAAAAAAAAAAAAAAAACTGAATAGTCAGAGGGTTAAAGTGTTTTATTTTGTTAAGCAAGTCCCAAACTTAAAATTAACCTAAAACAAAATTTCATCCACAAGTTTTATTTTTGCGTATTCCATTCTCACGTTCACATAATGATGGTTCATCATTTTTTACAGTCAAAAAATCAAATATTTATTTTTCCATTTATTTTTATGTCGTTAGAGTCACAAAACTACAACATGCAGCAGTAAAAAAAATTTTTTAACAGTGATTTTTTCTCGGGTTTTAAGCATGGACGGATACAAGGGAGGGGCGATGGGGCGATCGTCTCTCCCTTGAGGGGCTCATACCGGAAATTTTTCAACGCATTTCTAAACGTATTTTTTAAACAACCTCTGGTAAACTTAACGGGGCTCTCAACCAGAAATTTTACGGAATTTGTCAAACTTGAAGTCTTGAAAAAGCGATTTTAAACCATTTACCGTTAGAGGAACGAATGAGGTTTGCGAACTTTCCATTCCATTGTAAATTTTCCAAAACTGCAATTCTAGAAACGCAATTTTAAACGATATTCGATTATGTTAGGGGAAGAGGGTTTGGAAATTCTGTAATTTTTCCAAAATTAAAGTTCTAAAAACGCCATCTCGCCCCTCCCTTGAAGAATTTATGGATCCGCCCTTTGTCTTAAGAGGTTAAAAATGAAGGAAATCTATCTCTTTCCGTGCGAAAATTACTTCAGAAGAATGCAAAATGGCTTTACTTACCTCAACGGTCGAAAAAATCGGAAGGAAAACTCAACTTCCTCTCCAGTTGATGCTTTTTTTGCCTTTGGATAAAACTCACTTTCACTACCTGCCCTCGGTAGGGCTGCACTTCCACTTTCACTTTCCGGGAGCAGGTGGTTACATAACTTCGCCAAAGTTAAGGACAACCTCATTTGGGAACGATTCGCTTAAGTAGCACACGGAGTTAGTTCTCATGAATTAGTCTTAAAAGTGATGCAGAAATTAATTTCTTCCTTGGAGCGTTTATTGCTATTTTTATGCGCATAATAAGCGATCAAAGAGCTCTTGCAGTTCATTAATGCATGTAATGTTCCATATTTTCTTTGCAATTGAAGGTTGTTCGAACGCATGAATGTTTGTTTTTGTAAATATGTTTTGAAGATCGCTTAAATAAGCACTAAGTTATTTTGATCGAAAATTGGACAAGAAGTACTGTCCAGAACTGAACGAGCCTACTTTCCCGTATACTGCCGTGTGCAGGTAAAGGGCAGTAACTGCAAATTTTTCATTTTTCATTTTTTTGCATTTTTGTCATCTATTGTACGTTATCTTTATTGAACAAGCTGGCTTATTTGGTTCCCGCTGAAAAAAAAGCGCGAAAAAGATGTCTAATTCCAACATTTTCCTATTTTTAGTATTGAATCAAAAACGCGTTTCTTCAAATATCTCGAAAACTCATTTCTGCAGATACTGTCATTTACCTGCACACGGCAGTATAACAGTATCAAGTTTCTAGTATCTTATCAAAGTTCTCTAAATTAGCTAAAATCACAAATAATTTCAAACATATATTTTTTAATATTTTAAGCTGATTTCTAGAAACAAAATTTGCCTCACTCATCTGCTGAATGAGATACGTTAAAAATGAATAAGCAAACGAATAAAGTTGTAGCAGCAATAAATTTTTAAATAAAATAATATACTTAAAAAGTAATAAATATTAATAAAATGCCCATTTGAAAAATAAATAAAATCATCATCAAAAAAAGAAAAAAACGTCCGCACAGCTCCTTATGCTAAAACATGAAGGACTCCAAATTTCGCTTTATTTGCCGTTGCCAAAAAAGAGAACCACATGAATTAAAACTTTAGAGAGTTAACCCTCCGAATATAAATCTCTGCTAATAGTGCGGAGTCAGAGTCGGAATCCAACTATTTTTGAGGTACAAAAGTCGGAGTCAGAATCGACGGCCCCTCAAATTCTAGGAGTCGGAGTCAGCAATTGGTCATTATTTTTCCACCGACTCCGCTGCTCTGTAAAAACATTTGAGCTTTGAATTCAATTTATTTTGATTCAGTCATATTTATCTCTCACTCGCGTCAATGTTAAGTCTACGGAGTATTGTACTATATTTTCATTTTTATTGGTAGCTTTTTTTTTCTTTGCGTGAAACCAAAAATTGAGAATGTATTCAGAATCTGCACAATATTTTCAATTCTTTTGGTGCCAAAAACTAATTTTTCGAATTTTCTTTATTTTTAAAAGTATTTAAATTGTTCAAAAAATACGTGTAAAATAGCTAAGTCAAAAATATACATGTTCCTCATCAAGAGCTATTTCCAACAAAGTTTGTATGAAGAAAATCCGCCTTTAAGTTCGGTACCTATTTTGACTTTTAGTTTCCTCGTAGGTGCTAATGCTAAAGGTTTTTGAACTGTTCAAAACTGAACAAAAAATTGTTCAAATAAAAAAAGATCTTTTCTATAAATGCTCTCAATCGAGAGTTTTTTCCAATATAGTTTGAAGCTAATCCGTCTTTAAGTGCGGGATCTGTATTTGTCTTAAATTTCCTCGTAGACGCTAATGTCGTTTTTTAACTGTTCAGGTTCAAAATTGAGCGAAAAGTTGTTCTAATCAAAAAGTGATGAATAGGAATGAGGTGTCCTTGCGGGGGTCTTTCGAACAAAAACAAGTTTGTTCGAGTCGGACTATTCACTCAAAAGTTATAGTTGGGGCCAGATAGACAGATCGAAAGGCACATTTTCCCCATCTCAAAACCCTACTTTCTAATTTTTAATTTTTCGACATTTAATTAGTTATTTCATTTATTTTTAACCTTTCATATTTTGTTTTTAGCGATATTATGAAGATACCTCACAAGCCTTCTTTCGTGCTTTTTTCGTCTTCTTTTTATTGCTACGGAAAAGTTGGTTAAAAATGGTGTTTTTTTTATTGAATACGAAATAAGTTTTTGAAATGCATCCCCATTCCTAACCAAACTTCTCCAAATCGAACTTCTTATTTTTCGTCATTTTTTATTCATCCCCAATTTCTCAATTTTGTTTCAATGCTAATTAATGTGTGATGACACGTTATTAGGGTAAGTATTATATTTAATTGAAACTCACGCACTTTAGACAATAGCATTTCAGTACTATTCAAATCTAAGGTATAAAAACACTATTTCGGACACCAGTTCAACATATTTATGTCATTAAACCTAATCTTATTTATACTGCCGTGTGCAGGTAAAGGGCAGTAACTGCAAATTTTTCATTTTTTATCATTTTTGTCATCTATTGTACGTTAGCTTTTTTCTACAAGCTTGCTTATTTGGTTTCCATTGAAAAAAAGGCTCGAACAAACGTCTAATTCCAAGATTTCCCAATGGTTAATATTGAATTCGACACACATTTCCTCAAATATCTCGAAAACTCATTTTTGCAGATACTGCCATTTACCTGCACACGGCAGTATACCTATTTCACATCACTTAAAAATTTTGAACACATTTCATACATTGAAGAATTTTTCTCGATTGCTTTTTTTCAGTTGGTAAGATAAATATTGGTTGATGCAATAGACAGTGAAATCAGTGCTGCTGGGTCGGAGTTGAACCAATCCTGCGTTAAAGGAGTCGGAGTCGCATATTTTCCCTCAGAGTTAACTGCTATGCTATTGATGCGGAGAAGGGATCGGGGTCAGTGGTGCACACAGGGGAGGAGGAGGGGTCCAAAGGATCCGGACCCCTCCCTTAGGTCCTGCTTTTTTTCCCGATTGATTACGATTCTATGTATTTTGTACGTAGAATAATTTCAAACAAAGGTAACAATAATTTCGGTTCTAATAAGTGAAAAAAAAAACCCTCATGTTAAAAGATTTTTAAAAATATTGTGCACTTCTTAACCGACTTCAAAAAGGAGGCGGTTATCCTATAACGAATTGCCTATAAGAAGCAGAAGGGCGATTGTAAATTAACACTGTAATAATCGTGTTTTTAGTTTTTGTAATTACAGATTAAAATGAGATTCTATCAACTTGAATCTATATTTTAATTATGAGAAAAGTAAAAGAGCAAACTATTTTGCTCTCTGGTTATTTATTTAAGTAAATATATTTCATTAAATAACGCTAATTATTTATTCAATAATTTATTTTTTACTGTTTTTCGTTCTCGGGAATCGATAAAATCAAGTCAATATGTTTGACGGCGTACTGGGGTATGATATGAGAATGAGGTTTTCGAGCATGGACCCTCCCCTTGCAAAATTTCTTTGTGCGCCACTGATCGGGGTCGTGGTTGGAGTCGGGTTGATTTTATGGTAAAGAAACTGGAGAAGCTGTTTACGGCTTTAAAATTAAAGGATTCGGAGTCGGAGTTGGAGTGGCTTACTTTCCCTCGACTCCGCAGCCCTGAGTGAAATAATGATATGCAAATGAAAACAAAACCCTGAAAACATCATTTTCATCAAGTCGCAACACATGCCGTTGTTTTCCATGTCACTTACAAGCAGAGGCGTGCACAGAAATTTTGGGGCACGTCACAAGTGACTTTTCCGGGCCCCCCTCCATATTGTTTACCCTTATATTTCATGCCTAGTTTTAAAAATATTGGGCCCCTTCAGGCTCGGGCTCGGGCCAACAGGTGTCCCTTCTCTCCCCCCCCCCCCGTGCACGCCCCTCCTTACAAGAGAGCTGTCAATATCTTCCTGACCGAATATAAAGTCACATTGATGGTAAATTACGGGATTGTTTTCGTTTTCGAAAAATGCTACTTTTTTTCTATAATAGTAGAGAATTTTTTTTAAATTTCCCGCTTCTCAGCTCTTATACCCATGCTCTAACCAGTAGCAACTTCCAGTATCCCCAACCCCACAACCAGTACCAACTGCAACTTCGCATTAAATAATAATCAATTTCTCGCTTTTCTGTGACTTTCAATAAATAGTTTTAAGGGGAATGATGTTATTTTATTTTTAAACGATCGTGTTATTACTTTTTTATTTTTAAATAGGTATCACGGTGAACTTTTTCATTGCGGAGGGGACATTTCATTGTTTATTTCACCTATATCCATCAGTACAAGTTATTAATGTTTTTCCATGCTTTAATTTTTTAAAGGAGCATACTGAGTATACTGCGTAAACATTCCTACCTGAAAATTGAATCAAGTATTTAGTCGGAAGTTCACAAAAAAGATTGAAAATACGTTGCTGAGTGGATTTTCCCTCGGCAACAAAAAGGTTACCGTGCTTTGGTACAAATATTGTTGATAAATATATGCTCAGACAATTTCAATTTCTTTGTTGCTCTACAATTAAAAGAGATATTTTGAAATTTTTATTTAAACATTAAAAACTGACGGTTTTCAACTTCTCTACAATTTTTTAAGAAAAATATTCAATTCATGTTTAAAAAAAAAAAGGAACTAACAACCCAATAATACCAAAAACTCCACCAATAGCTTTTCCTTGTATAATCTTTAAAGTCTGGAATATTGATGAAGTCTTTAGTATCACACTATCAATCCATGAATGTGTTTGAAGCATTGAGAAGAGATAAAATGGCGAGAGTGAAGACTCATTCGTAAAGCAGACCCCAAGTCACATGATCGATTTTAAAGTAAAGCATTGGAAGAAATCAGGTTCCTTTTGCTAGTTTCACGCAAAACGTGTCAACCATTCGTCATTGTTAAGTCACGTGTCTTGGGTCTTTACCCCAACTTTTGCTAAGAAAATGATTGGACTTTATTTGATTTGAAATGACAAAATGGCGCACGAATGGAATTAGAATTTTAATGGTAAATGAGAAAAAAAGGGCAATTTATTTCAAAGCAGCTCAAAACAATTTATATTTATGTGTACTGTTAATAACATAACTAGACAATACTGTTCATTCAAAAATAAAAGCAAAAATGAAATCTCGTACACCAAGAGTTGGTTTCATGAAAATTATTTCCTTTGGGAAAAAAAAAAGCAAAACGTGAATTTTTTTAACCTTTCCTCTGTAAATTCATTTAAAAAGTGGATTCAGCTGGTTTTGACGCCTCAGGTAATATCTCTCCTATATTAAAAAAATCCTTATATCCATAATTGTCTTCTGATTAAAAAATAAATAAATAAATAAATAAAATAAAAATAAAATAAAATAAAAATAATAAATAAATAACTAAATAGTGCAGAGTGCATTAGTAATTTGATTTAACTCAGCGCAACGTTTTGGACAACCAGTTTCACATTCTTCTTCTTTTTTCTAATTTTTTGTTTCGCAAATTTTTGTTTCCTTTTAGTCAGAGGTGCCATCCTCCTCCCTCACAAACTTGCATTATGTCAAATTCAGTGAGCATGCATATAAGTGCTCTTTTTTTCAGAATTAATCAATTACGCAGTGTTACTTGTAAAAAAGTTGGGAGGAAAATAAAAGAAAAGAAATCCACAAAATTTCTTACTTTAATAAAACTACTATTTTTTTTTTTTTTCAAAATGTGTAAGTAAAAAGAAATCCAAAATTTCTTCTTACTTTAACACACACACATACACGTACACACACACAAGAACTTTTTTTTTTCGTAACGTATAGTCGTTCAGCGGTTCAGCAAAGAACAAGTTATTTTCCAGTAAAATTTTGTTTGACTTGTTGAAACCAGCTTAATGCTTCTCTGAGTCGAATGAATCACTAAGCGACCAACTCAGTCAGCCACCGATTTTTCTGGGTAGAGCGAATAGTCGCTCCTGAAATATTTCGCTGTATTTATTGCACATGTCTATTACACATCCGTGAAAACGTTTTTATTTTTTTAAATTTTGTATTTCTTCTTTATAAACAGCTAGTACATGCTCATCTCCACTTTAGTTTTTTAAATGTCTCAGCTACCATTATATATATATATATATATATATCGAATATATATATATAATGGTAGCTGAGACAGTTCATCCGTGATTATTCAATCATTCTGCACATTGTGTAGCACAGCCAGAATTTTGAGCTTGTGCGTGTGGCGGGGTGGGAGCATGACAGTCTTTACATGTAAATAAAATAAGCATATTAGGGTTAGAATGCGGCATAACCAGGGATTCTGGGGGAATTTCACTCTCAAACCCCTTGCTGCTCCCCTGGTAATGACATAGATTGGCGATTCTTGACATAAGAAACGTAAAAAATGATATTGAAGTTGAATACTCGTTTTTATCCTGTTATACATGTTGTAATACTTACTTTATTTCCTCTTGTTCATTATAGGACTTTACATTCTAACCACTTGTTCTTGTGCCAAAAAATGACGTATGGGTTATGGTTGTAGCTAGAGGGGAGAAGAAGGGTCAACTGCCTCTCCCTAAAAGAGAGCCTCTGATCCCCATGTTCCTCCCTAATGTCAGTAAAGATAGTTTAAAACTAGGGGGCTCCACTCACTGCTCCTTTCGGTCACCAACCTAGGATTTACTTGGACCCCCCTTCTCCTTCTGATTTCAAAATTATAATGCAAATGTGGATATTGCATTTATTTTGGTATTTCTTTCCTATAAAATGCATTGAGTATATACCTTTTGCACCCGCCACCCAGAAAACTTTGAAATGACGAGCCTGAAAGCTGGAGGGGGTTCAAACATACTCAAAAAAAAAAGTGTATCGTGATTCACTTAACAGACGGAACCGAAGCCGCCCCCCCCCTCCATGAAAGAAATTTAAACTACTCATTATGAATAAGGATTTTAATGCTCTCAAACGTAAATTTGGATAGTTTTCATGATATTTAGCATGGGCCTCTCTCAAAATAAATTCCTTCATATATGCTTCTGAATACTCTAAAGGAAACATGACGCTTGAAATGCTTTTATTTTCGCAAGAACAATGAAGATATTAACAATGAAGATTTATCCTTGTTAAACGTACAGTAGACCCTTGTTCATCCGGATCTCCGGATCAAATTTATAGCACTTTCAAAATAATTTTGTTTGCACAAATAATTTTAAAGTATTGTTACAAATCCTGTAAATAGTAATTATTGTAGGAACGTAACCTGTAAATAGTTTCCCGTAATGAATATACAACCCCTTTTCATATGGCTAAAGTATACGATCCCTATTTCCTTTTTGTTCATTGATAACATTTGATAACGGTCTACTACTTTACAGAAGCGTGTGGAATATTTGAGAAATTTCTTTTCGGTGTCTATATAAGCCGTTAGCGATGGATAAACAGGGGAGTTTCGATTGATATTTCGAACTGAGAGCATTTCTGCTCTGTTTATTGCGAGGCATTTCGCTGTGTTGTTTTCGTATTTGGAAGTAAATACGTGTGTAAACGTCGAGTTTACGGTGTTGTGTGATAGTTGCTTAATTGCTGATGAATAATTTAGCAGTTGTTGACGATCTTTCCTGTACATAGTGTAAATAAATTTCCTGTGCTTTTATCAAGAACTGTGTCTTCATTTCAAGAAAGTGGAAGTCGCACCGAATCCGTTACAATTTGGCGCCCAACGTGGGGCTTCTTCTGGACTTTCTTGGAGTAAGTGTGACTTTGGGCATTTTTTTCTTAAAGACTTCTTTTGAATTAGGACTTTAGTTTTATGGTGATTACTCGCGCAATGGATGAACAATTAAAACAACTTCTTGACGCAATCACCTCTGTGAAGAGTGATATGGCGGCTAATCAAGAACAATAAAAAAGTGACTTGACTGCAAGTTTTACAGCTAATCAAGAACAATTAAAAAATGATATGGCAGCTAATCAAGAACAATTAAAAAATGATATGGCGGCTAATGAAAACCAATTGAAAAGTGATTTAACGGTGCTGAAAAATGACCTAGTTTCTAACCAAGAGGAAATTAAAAACGATCTTACTTCGGTAAAGACTGTGATGGAAAATAAATTTAATGAGATAGAGCATCGAGTTGATGCTATTGAAGGAAAGTTTGAGGCAGTTGAAGGTCGATTCATCGCAGTGGAAAATAAAATCGAAGAGAAATTTGAAGAAAAATTAAGTTCCGTTGAAGGCCGATGCAATGCTGTAGAAAATAAACTGGAAGAAGAAGATAGAAAATTTCATCAACTTAAAGAAGACATCTTTAAAGACCTAGAAAGGAGATTGGCGACCGCGGAAAGCAGCTCTGTACAGTTTGGTGCTCCCACATCGGTTGCTCGACCGTCCATTAAACTTGCCACATTTGATGGGAAAACTTCGTGGCAGGTTTACAAAACTCAATTCATGATAGTGGCGGAAGCGAACGGATGGGACTCTGCTACCAAGGCCTGTCATCTTGCAGCATCCCTGAGAGGTGACGCAGCGGGCATTCTCCAGACCCTTCCGGACAGCCAGCGCCTGGATTTCGCCGCCCTCACAGCTGCGTTGGAGCTTCGCTTCGGTGAGAAGTGCCAGAAAGATTTCAGCCGACTCCAGTTGAAGTCCCGTTTCCAGAAAACCGGGGAAACCCTTCAAGAGCTAGCGGCGGACGTCGAGAGACTGTTTCATTTTGCTTTTTGCGACTGCCCTGCGGATGTTCGAGACAACCTGGCACTCAACTACTACATCGACGGGATTCGAGATCCGGAAATCCAGAAAGCTCAACGGATGGCGGATGTCAAAGACCTGAATTCTGCTGTTGTGTATGCGATGAGATACGAGGCCGCCCAAGAAGCAACCCGTGTGGATCGCCATCTAATCCGGACTCAGGAAGCTGATGAGTCTGATTCCAGGTCGTCCCACCTCGCTGAACTTGAGAGACAACTCGGTGACTTGGCAAGACATCTGAGCAGCATAACAGCCCAAAAGAAACAAGAGCAGAAGTGCTGGAAATGCGGTAGTGAAGGACACCTGCGAAGGAGTTGTCCGGCTCGCCAAGCTACGCGAGGGAAGGAAATCACCACCACCAGAGCTCTGCAGATTTCCTCTTCTAGTAGTGGCAGTGATGGACTTTTCATTTACGCACATGTAAATGGGAACCCCTGCAGACTGATTGTCGACACTGGAGCCAATGTGACAATCATTAGGACAGATGTGGCTCGTGAATTTGGATTGAAACTGCTGTGGACATCGCCACGCGTAAGTCTCCAGACTGTGACAGGTGACAAGATCGAGATTGACGGTAAAGTGGACTTGGAAATAGTGTTTGGGAATGCCACCTACCATCATACGGCATTTGTCGCTAATATCACGGACCCCTTCATTCTCGGATTGGACTTTTTAAAGAAGTATGACTTCAACCTCGACTTCAAGACAAATGAGCTGCACTCGATGAGAGAAGACATAGCCGTTTTCCCTGTAGAAAGTGATGTAAAATCCGCTCATCAAATAATAGCCCAAACAGATTTATCGATTCCCTCAAGGTCAGAATCATTAATACCTGGCTCCCTTGAAGAAAGCAATAGTTTTCGATTTGGACTCATTGAATACCCTAACCTAAGCAATAACCTAAAAGGAGTGCTGGTAGCATCTACGCTTGTGGACCTTTCCAAGGATGTAATTCCTGTAAGAGTCGCCAACGTGAGTGAAAGGCCAAGGAATATTCGGAAAGGTGAAGTGTTAGCAACTTGTACTCCAGTAAACTGCATCATTAGAAGAATCAATTCCCCCGAAACTGTGTCTTCTGAGTCCTTGACATCGAAGTTAATTGGGAGTGCGCCATTATCGAAAGATCAAAGAACTGCTGCGGAACAATTGGTGGACGACTTCAAGCATCTGTTTTCATCTACATCGGAGGATGTGGGCCGGACGAACTTAACGCAGCATAGGATCTACACTGGAGAACACCTCCCTATTAAACAGCATCCAAGACGACTACCGTTCGCCAAGAAGGAAGAGGTTGAGACCCTCCTGAAAGAGATGAAGGAGAATGATGTAATCGAACCTTCATCCAGTCCTTGGGCCTCTCCCATCGTCTTGGTCCGAAAGAACGATGGCTCCACCAGATTTTGTGTCGATTACCGGCGGCTGAATGAAATCACCAAGAAAGACAGTTACCCTCTTCCACGGATAGACGACACCTTGGACACTCTGTCCGGACACAAGTGGTTTTCGACCCTGGACTTGAAGAGCGGCTACTGGCAGGTTGAGATACACCCTGATGACTGAGAGAAGACAGCGTTTACAACTGGACAAGGCTTATGGCAGTTCAAAGTGATGCCCTTCGGCCTCTGCAATGCACCAGCTACGTTCGAGCGTCTTATGGAGACAGTGTTAAGAGGACTTTCCTACGAATCCTGTCTAGTCTACTTAGACGATATCATCATCGTGGGACGCAGTTTCGAAGAACATCTGGCAAATCTTAGGAAGGTGCTGCAAAAGCTTAAGGAAGCCAATCTGAAGTTAAGCCCGTCCAAATGTAATTTGTTCCGCCGGGAAGTGAACTATCTTGGTCACATAATCTCTTCTGAAGGTGTACAAACCGATCCAGAAAAGGTATCTGCGGTCAAGAGTTGGAGTCGTCCCGAAAACATCCATCAGCTGCGAAGTTTCCTGGGGCTCTGCACGTACTACAGGAAGTTTGTAAAGAGTTTTTCCAACATGGCACGACCTTTGCATAAGCTGACGGAGAGCAAGCAAAAGTTTGAATGGTCCAAGGAATGCGAAGATGCATTTCTACGACTGAAGGAGGCTTTAACATCAACGCCAATCCTCGCCTATCCTCAGCCTGAAAAATCCTTCATCCTGGACACTGATGCGAGCAACGAGGGCATTGGAGCTGTTTTATCCCAAGAAATTGACGGCAATGAACATGTCATCGCTTACTGGAGCAAATGCTTATCAAAGTCGGAGCGAAATTACTGCGTCACCAGGAGTTACTGGCCATAGTGAAAGCTGTAGAACACTTCCATCATTACCTCTACGGCCGAAAGTTTCTGCTTCGGACAGATCATGCCTCGTTAACTTGGCTTTTGAACTTCAAAAATCCGGAAGGCCAGATAGCCAGGTGGATACAGCGGCTCCAGGAATATGACATGGAGATCAAGCACCGAAAAGGGTTGTCTCACGGCAATGCAGACGCTTTATCAAGGAGACCCTGTCCTGAGAACTGCAATTATTGTTCCCGAATCGAGAAACAGTATGGAACGACTAGCCCTACTGCCTATCAGGTGACAGTGACTCCAACTTCATCAGAACCTGATCCATGGAGTGATGACCAAGTTCGAAAAGATCAACTTGAAGACCCCGACATAAAACCAATTTTGGAGTTCATGGAAAGTGACAGTCGACGCCCTAGCTGGCAGGACGTTTCCACCTTCACTCCTGCAACAAAAAGATACAGGGCTTTATGGAATTCACTCCATTTACGGAACGGCGTACTGTACCGAAAATGGGAATCTGATGACGGCAAAACGTCTAGGTGGCAGTTACTACTTCCCCGATCAAGGATTTCAGAGGTTCTGAAAGAAATACATAGTAGTGCGACTGGAGGACATTTTGGTGTGTTGAAAACCCTCCATAAAGTTCGGGAGCGCTTCTTCTGGAGCAAGGCGAAGGATGACGTGGAGAAGTGGTGCCATTCTTGTGACGCCTGTTCTGCTCGTAAAGGACCGAAGAAAAGAAGCAGAGGGAAGCTACATCTGTACAACGTTGGAGCTCCTTTCGAACGAATTGGGATCGACATCCTGGGTCCTCTACCAAGAACTGCTGATGGGAACAAATACATTCTTGTTTCCATCGACTACTTCACCAAATGGCCGGAAGCATATCCCATTCCAGATCAAGAGGCTACCACCGTAGCAGAGACTCTAGTCCAACATTGGATCTCGAGATACGGAACACCTTTGCAGATTCATTCCGATCAAGGGAGGAATTTCATCTCTGCTGTGTTTAAGGACCTATGTCAAATTCTCGGAATTGAGAAAACTAGGACAACACCACTACACCCACAATCGGACGGCATGGTGGAGAGATTTAACCGCACAATCCTGAATAATCTCTCGCTTATGGTATCCAGAAATCAACAGGATTGGGACAAGAAGCTACCTTTGTTCCTGCTGGCCTACCGCAGTGCTGTCCACGAGACTACCGGATATGCCCCATCTCAGATGCTCTTTGGACGAGAGCTTCGGCTACCTTGTGATCTCGTCTTCGGTCGTCCTCCGGATGCGCCTTCGTCGCCTGAGGAGTACATCCAGGATCTCCAGGCCCGGTTGGAAGACGTTCATAACTTCGCACGAGAGCGAATCAACATCGCGGCAGAGAAGATGAAGATCCGATACGACACAAGGTCTACTGGACATGAATTCAACGAAGGCGACAAGGTTTGGTTATGGAATCCCATCCGACGGAAAGGTCTGTCACCCAAATTGCAGTCGCATTGGGATGGACCACAAAGTCCTTAACCGACTAAATGACGTCGTAGTGAGGATCCAAAAATCACCTAATGCAAAACCTAGGGTTGTACATTATGATCGGTTAGTCCCATACTATGGCCATAGTTCATGAGTATTACGTAAACAACCATGGTTGATAACATAAAAGTTGTAGATAATTTTTTTGCTTTTAATGTTTAGTAATATTTCCTGTTATAATTGTGTTTCCTATGCATTATTGGTTATTATTTAATGTGTGTATTTGTGAACATGTGATAGAAGTTTGGCACCCTTTCTGGGGATTGTACTGCCCGGGACGTGCAATTCTTAGGAAGGGGGCAATGTTACAAATCCTGTAAATAGTAATTATTGTAGGAACGTAACCTGTAAATAGTTTCCCGTAATGAATATACAACCCCTTTTCATATGGCTAAAGTATACGACCCCTATTTCCTTTTTGTTCATTGATAACATTTGATAACGGTCTACTACTTTACAGAAGCGTGTGGAATATTTGAGAAATTTCTTTTCGGTGTCTATATAAGCCGTTAGCGATGGATAAACAGGGGAGTTTCGATTGATATTTCGAACTGAGAGCATTTCTGCTCAGTTTATTGCGAGGCATTTCGCTGTGTTGTTTTCGTATTTGGAAGTAAATACGTGTGTAAACGTTGAGTTTACGGTGTTGTGTGATAGTTGCTTAATTGCTGATGAATAATTTAGCAGTTGTTGACGATCTTTCCTGTACATAGTGTAAATAAATTTCCTGTGCTTTTATCAAGAACTGTGTCTTCATTTCAAGAAAGTGGAAGTCGCACCGAATCCGTTACAGTATGAGAGCAAGGACATAACTACAAGTACACCGAACATTTGCTTTTTATTTTTATTAAATGTACAGCTTTCGTTTAGATAATAAAGTACATTATGGTGTTGTAACGAGCACCACTGCAGCTGAACTGTTATGATAAAACGTCAGATTGACATTGTTTTTTTTTTTCATTCAAACGTACACGTGTTTGAACCGGAAGATTGTGAACCAATTCTTTGTTAAGAAATTATATGTAAAAAACTGTTTTGTTATTTTTTCAATTATGGCTTTAAAAAATCATTCTATGTAATTGTGTTGCAAATTACGGTTTTCGACAAATAAAAGCCATAGGATTTTTAACAGCAGCAAAAAAGTGAAAGAAAAAAAAAGAGGAAAAAAAAGTACAAAATTTTGCTAAGGCAGGTTTTGAGAGCATATGAGTGGTAATTGATGCAAATCTTACAGCTTTTTTCTCAAGATTTTTATGAATTACGTATGCAATAACTTTCCCCGAAAGAAACATTTAGACATGAATCAGACAAACATTATTTACACCGAAGTTTTTTGAGATGTCACAAACACTTGGTAATAATTTCATTAAGCAAGTATGTCTTGTTTAAGCAAAACAATTGATTTACTAATGTCTAAACAATAAATACATAAACTAAAAGTTACTGCTTGTACTAAATAACTACAGATATACGAAGTGAAACAAATAATTACGATATAAAAAATTTGACGCTTCTGATTTTTTTATAATTTTGGAAAATAAAATAAATGAACCATAAAAAGTAGGGGGGGGGGGCTTGCCTCCCGAATCGCCGGATTATTTCGATCATTCGGATTTCCTTCGGTTCCTGATTTTCCGGATAAATGAGGCTGTACTGCATTAACGATTAAAAAGGGGGAAAAAATCGCCTAATAGGATGAAAAGCAGCCAATTCTGGTTTTGCTGTCCTTCTCTTCAAAACACAAAGGAGGTATCTTTCGGAACCGAAAATGCTTCCTCAAAAATGATTACCAGTGACCTCGATTTCTTGAGGAAGTGCGCTGGGCTGGCAGTAGAAATGCGAACCTTCACTGCCTTCTAAATGCGGCGTTCCATTGTCTTTTCTTCTCAATTCGAGTAATAACTCGTTCTGAAAAGAACTGTTTATAGCTCGATGAGTTGTTTATGTTTTGAGAACGCTCGCTGTCAAAAATGAAAGCTCTCACACATCAAATTATTACAGTAGAATGATTTAACGATCCATTTGAAATTTAAAAAAAAGTAGAAAGTTAGATATAATAAGCTAGCATACAGTGTGGTCCAATAGGAATTATAGCGACTTATCCATTCTGCTCAACTAATTAAACTAAAATTTCAGACATGGTTGTTTGAAGGTAGGCACCGGAGATAGTGATGATTTTAAATCAACTTTTTACTCACAGTTACAATTTACAGTAAGAGAATTTCAAAAGTTTGAAATGGCAACACCTACTTTATGATTACGCAAGTTGATCAGCGTATTGAAAAGCTAAAAATGGCGTAAGAACGATTGGCGTGTGAGCGTGTGACGCAAATTGCCATCTATAGCAAGGAAGAGGGTTCTAAAGGACGAAAGATAACACGAGAGAAATTTGGAGCTCTGACGCACTAAGCACAGGGCGCCTGTGGGGCCGGGAAATCACTGTGACCTCCGAAAAATGTCCTTGTTTGACAAATTTTGTCTGATGATCCGGCAAATTTGGGGAGAATATAAATTGCATAATAAATTGCAATATTGCAATTTTTAAGTACCCAAATGTCCCTTTTTATTACATCAATGTTTTATCATTCGGCAAAATCAAAATTTCCCCCTCCCCCGAAACTTGGAATCGGGGCATCGCTGTTCATAGGGTTAGACAGTAGTAGACCCATCAACCATGGAACACTACTTGCCAAGCATTGCATGCGGAAAAATCTTTCATAAGCAGTCTCGAAAGTGTCTTTCGTTGTTAGGTGTTCGAATGTGCCAATGAGAAACTTTCGTCTCATGACAATCGTTCCAACGCAATTAGTGATATCTCAAAACTCTAATCAATTTGCATAAGGAAAAATTGGCTGTTACCAATGGGAAATTTTGAAATTCTCTCTGCGTTGTTTAAAATCATCACTATATCCAGCACCATATTTTCAAACAATCATGTCTGAAATTTCGGTTTGATTAGTTAAGCGAATAGACTGTTACTGTTTCATACGCAGGGGACGTTTCTTTTGAGCCACAGAGCATTAAAATTGATTTTTTTTTTCAGAAATGATTTGTGTTTTTCAATAGCATTTTCAAAAAGTAATTGAGAAGAGTGGTAACTGATAACGAAAACGCTGCGGTAATCACACTGCATCGTTCTTGTCTGTTAAAAGTTAGAACCTTCTTAGTTACCATCGACCAGGGTTATTTTGCCATACACCGGGAAAATTTTCCCACTTTTCAAATGTTAATTTGTGTCTTTTCTAAAGCTTGACATTTTTCTTTTCTCATTTAGATAGAAGAAGAAAGGCACTAAATAAAAGATTTAATTCTTACGTTGATTGTCAGGCTTCAGAAATACAATACAAACCATCAAACAAACACTTGAAAAATGGGCAATTTCACCCCGTATATGGCAAAATCACCCCAGTTGACGTCAATATTTCTTCTGTATTAACGTTAAGTACGTGAATGTGGACGTATTTATTCGATTTCCAGTAGAATGACTGGAGAAACGTGCAATATGAGGTAGAGCGCAATTGATACAAAATACGTGATATGGGGAGGGGGAGCAGGTTTCTTTTTCTTCAGAAAAGGAAGAATGGAGAAGTGAACGTGAAAATGAAAATGGTTTTGCGTGTGTCTGTTGCGCAGGGTCCTTTTCAAGTGATCAGCGGGAGAACAGTTGATCAAAAATGCATCAAATCAGCTCATATGAACTGCGCCGGTGATGGAATAAATAATATCAGTTGTTTGAAGCACAAATAAATAATTTAAGATGCCAAAGTAGCTATTTTCTTATGTTATCTTTGTGGTAATCCATAGTAGGAGACATTCGGTGTAAACAAACCTTTTCAGGATTTCATAAAAAGCTAAATTTATCGGTAAACGTTTTAATCTAAGTATTTAAGCTCAAACGGTCTTCGTTCCAAAATCTGGAATTTCATTTTACGCTCAGTATTGCTTTTCCCCCCTTTATCAAGTTATTTTTAAATGACAAAAACGAAGAGTAACCACCAAATTCCGTGATTTTACTTCAGTGTGGAAAATGAACTAATACTAGTTTTGTTTCTGTTGTATTCAAGGCAATTTTCTTTTTAGAAATGTTCTTAGAAATACATTAGAAAAATTCTTAAATAGTCTAAACTTCGTGCAGCATTCAGTAGAAAATCATCAAAAACAAAAAGAACTACAAACAGAAGCTGAGTTTCCGTGAGCTGTTATGTAAATTAAAAAGCTTGTTTTTGTAGTACGTGCTATCCACATTCATTCAGAAAGCATTAAGAAGAAAAAAAAGGCAACTTTAAAACAAAGAACTTGAATCAGTGCAATTTGTTGATGAACTTTTCAAAAAGACAATGCTCTAAAATATTTTTTCATAAATAACCAGTTATTTTGTTTTGGCGTGATGATAAACATTTCTATGACAACTTAAAACTCGCACAATTCATCAACTAATTTTAATATTTGCTATGAAACATTAAATTCTCCGTGGGATTCTCGTTTAGAGATTTTTTCTGCTTCAGCATTTGTAGGATTTAGTTTTATTTCATAAACCATGCGCTACACAAGAGACTGGCTAACTTTACGAATTGGGCAACTTTTTTTGAAAGTGCTACAGTTTTATGTTATAACAGGTAAGTGCAATGCTTATCCAATTTTAAATGAAACTAAACGCGGTTCAAATCTAAACTCTAATATAAACTGAAACTTTCTCCTGAAAGCATAACTAATTTTAGCCGTTTCAATTGCAAATTCAAATAATGTTAAAATTGTGAAAACCCATGTGTTCATATTAAAAATAACACTTCTTGCAGGTCAAAAATAAGTTGTTTTAGTTTATTCTCAGTTCATTAAAGATAAGTACATAAGTAAAATAGAGTGAGTGCTTAAAACTTTTATTGACAACGAAGAAAATTGCTAGTTAATTTCCATCTGACGAAAGTCTGATGTCTCTATTTCATTTGGCGTCTTTGACGTCGGCATCTATTTTGAGATTGGTTGGTAGTTAAAAGTCATATCATCCTTTCTAATTTCGTTGAATATTTACAACAAAAATAATCACACCACCTTGCTTTTTATGTTGAAACTGATCCGAAATTCGTCAGTATTTTTTGACACAAAAATTAGAAATTCTGTAAAGGATTTCAAGCATTTTGTAAAATTAACCAACTTTCAAAATTCAACACAAGAAAATACGGCATTTATACAACGCTATAATAGCTGGCACAGGTCAATTTTCGCCTGTAATATCTCTTCAGTATTAAACCATCTAAGGATGTATGACAACCCAAAACATTTGCATTATTTCAAACTATATCAATACGTAATAGTTTCAGTAAAATATCTGAATTTGTTTTGTTGTTATAGTAGAAACTAGTTTATCCGGATTAACTGAGACCGACCGGGTAGTTTAGGGGTAACAACCAAAACAAATCTTAAATTGGTAGAGTTACCATTTAACACGACAAAAAAGGGGGGGGGGGGGGGGTTCTTACTTAATTCAAGGTGAACACTGTTTGACTAGAGCTTTCTACTTGTCTTGGACTTGGTTTTGTTGCCAATTTAATTGTCTATTAATCTGTACCTCAAAGCCAGACTAACGTAAGTTACATTATTACTACTTTACAGGAGAGCGAAAAAACTTTCGTCTGGTGCATACAAAGGATGGGGCTCACGCTCTTTTATGCTGGTAAATTATTATTAAGGAATTTCTTTTATATAACTACGCTGTGGTGACTCGATACGGAATAAGATTCTACACATGGATGCCTCAATTGCCAAATCGATTAACTCCACTTAAAAAAAAAAAAAAAAAAAAAAAGACCTGTGACCCACTTCCCCCAATTAACTCTAATTTGAATTCTGAAACTTTGAATTCAAATTATGTTTTTCGCAATCACGAGTTGCGACAAGACCCTACTCATTAGAGTTATTGTTTCCAGAAATGGCTCCCCCCCCAAGCATGTCCTTCCTCCTGGGTGGTTATGTGTGTATAGTTGTGTGTGTGTGCACGTAGGCCTGTGTATGTGTGTAACGGCGCGCGCATGTAGGCGAGGGTGTATGAGCATGCGTGTGTAGGACATGGACGCCACCACCCAGCAGAAGTGGATTCCGGGGGACAGTGCTCAGGACCAGAGCAGCCGTGCCGCCGCACAGTGGTTCAAAACGACAAAAAAGCGGAAAAAATTCAATAACTTTGAATATTCTCAAAAAATGCTTTGGAAAATTGTTAAAATTGTTGCATGGTAATATTTATCTCCATGCTTGCTGATCGTATTCACTGCGAAACCCCGATTACGTCTTTCGAATCTACGTTTTCCCCACATTTTACGTTTTTTATCATCAGGTCCCAGTTTTTTCCGTACACTAATAATATTAATTTAACCCGGATGAAAAGTTTGTTATTTATGAATTTCCCGCATTTTACGTTTTCCCTCTCCAGTTAAAAAAAAAATGAGAAAAAATGTTTTAAAATTTAGAAAAGTGTTTCCCTCTGTGCATTTTTAAACATAATCCACTCTGTTGAAAGTTAATCCATGGAAACAGAAACGCTTCTGCTCCATCCGTAGCTGACCTTATGGACTGAAGATGAACAAGAAGAAGAGGAAACACAACTTGTCTCTTCTTTCAATACTGCATTTAAGAGCTTAATAATAGTGAAAAACTATTTTCTTTATCATAAAGACCAGGAGAAAACTTTGAAAAGTGTTCCAATTCTGGAAGATGCTGTATTTACTTTGGATTCAATGATTCATTATTACTGACTATTTTCAACCTAAACGCCCGGATTCGTTACTTAATGTGTTAGAATGATCTAAACCGGTGTGTACAAATATGTTCTTTTCGTAAAATATCGCATGTTTACATTTTATAAGCGTCATCGTAGCAACCGTTATTACTATTTTTGTTTCATTATCTGATTTTTGCTTTTTATATATTTCTCGTATCTTACGTTTTCCATTATTTTATGTTTTTGGATTTGAATTGACGTTTTCCCCACATTTTATGTATTTTATGTTTGATTCAGGCCTCTGACAAACGTGAAATCGGAGTTTCTCTGTAGTTCAAATTCATTTCTGTTTTTAGTGAAAAATATAAACTAAATCAGTCGTATGCCACACGCAAGGTTTATTTATTGCAATTGATACATTCGAACAATATTTTCTGGCAATGTTGACAAACTGAGAACAGCTTTATACTAGAATGATTTCGAAAAAAAAAATCAGAAACTTCAAACGTTTAATGATTTTCTAATTTCATTGTTTTATGAACAGAATGGTTACTTAACTTTTATATAGAATTCTATATGAGTTTTAAAAATTTCTTTCTCATATGTATCTTCTTTAAAACCAAACGGTTACGAAAATTGTTATTTTCAGGTTACTACTGCATTGCATGTAGAATAATGCGCCGCTTTAAGCCATAACAACGTAAATCTGTTTTTAAAAAAATCCTCTGTATTTATTAATGAATGTTTCAAAAGCCCCAACTTTCGGAAACAAACGTTCGTAAGTAAACAAACGTTTTTAGGCTCTCCTGCAAAGTAGTGAAACTGTGACATACGTTAGTCTGGAGCATGTCAAATTTGATGACCAATTTCTTTTTTTAAAAAAAGGATTTTACACCCGTCATACCGTTACGAGTTATTTTCTAACTTACTAAATTGGTATTCGTAAATAGCGAAGATCAAACAAAAACATCTGCCGCGACTGCAGTCACAGGTGGTCGCAGCTAAAATGTTGTTGCTTATTTACAGGAAGGATTAAACTATTGATATATGTAAATTTTAACCCACCGGAAGCCGCCGATAAAAGTATATTCCACAATACTTTTCATTATATTTTTAAGAAAATAAAGATTTTTTATTTTAAATAATTTTCAATGTTGATGATTTTTTAATTTTTAACTACGATGTAATATGCATCCATAAGTGTGAAAAACCAATCAGAAATGAATTTTATTAAATTTCAGTCCTCCATATTGAACGAATGAATTAAAATTGAATCATAAGTCGTACGTCCGAAAAAAAGTAAAAACATAATTGTTCAACAATCTCGGCTTTTTCTTTGTAAAAACGATTTTTTTTTTTCAAAAAACTCTTGTGGAGTAAGTTACTACAACTCAAGGGCTAAGTAATTATGGCATGAAATATTTTTTATCTTAAAACTTAAAAATGGCTATTTTTTCCGCCATTGAACCACTGTGCGCCGTCGGTGGGCGGTGGTGCTGCTGGTCCAAACTGAAAAAGGAACCACAACGTCAAGGTCTGTCAAATGAGAACAATAAGCAATCGTGATTGCTCAAAAAAAAAAAAAAAAAAAAAACTCATTTTTGCTTTATTAGTGCTTTATCAATGCTTAGCACGTGAATTTATATTAAAGTTTTGGTTCAGTACATTTCTGACCACGTGATGGCGGAAAATGTAACACGGGGGCGTATTTACTCCTATGGATAACACCATCTTCTTAACTTTTCTCTACTTTTTGTTTTATGGAGTTAGTCGATTTGGCAAGTGAGGCATCCATATAAAGCAGTAATAACCTGAAAATTGCCGTTTTTTGGACTTACGTTGTCTGGCTCTGAAGTAGAGTATTGAGCTGTAGTAAAATAAAGATTTTTCTTCTTCTTCATCTTTCTGAAGCTTTGTGTTATGTTTTCAAGCTTTCACAGAGGGATGTCCAAGTGAATACTTCGAAGCGAATCCCAATACTTGTCTTCATTTGGCTAGACCCAATCTTAATGGACAGGATTTGTACTGTTCCTCTAAAGGGGGACGCGTCTTCAGTCAGCCAGTTACTGATGACATGATACAAAATTTGGCTTCTGCAATGAGGGCAGAAGCAGAAAACTGGATGCCCGAGAAGGCATATTTAGGAATGTACAGCATTTCGTTCCAGGATCCATGGACACGTGAGTTTTTATTCTAGTCATTTAAAAATGTTTTTTTTTATTTAAAAAACAAAAACAAAAAAAGAGTATACGAATAATGGTGTTGTTTTCTTCAGTAAAAAGTATTACTTTTAGTCACTGAAATTGATAGAATAAGCGAAAAAATATTACATGGAGCGAGAAAAAACTTTCATTTTCCCAATGCTTAATTTTTAATTAATTGTTTAAATGTATTAATTTTAATTTTTCAAATAAGGCGTGGTCTTTATAACGTCACAAATGATGTACTTTGGCGCATCTGTCTTCCGCGTTTCTACTTTATGATAATGCTGAAGCGAATTAAATATTGCGTTCTACGCTTGCTATCAACCATATCGTTTCCAGTACACGTGAGTAAAGAAGCGATTTAAATATTGTGCTCTGTGAATGGCATCAGTGAATGGCAATTCATCTTTTGTGATGTCATCGGCAGAACCGTAAACAATGAAAACGCACCAATTAAAATATTTTTTAAAAGTATTAAACTTATCAAATTATTTTAAAAATGGTCAGATCCTATGTTTTTAAGCATGCATTTTCAGAAAAAAAAGTTTTAAAATTTTGGAAACGACCCCATTTCGAAAAGTTATTAAATTCCAAGCTGTTTATTAAAAGCAAAGACCTGCACTAGTTCCTCACAATTGAGTAGTCTTCGGGTAAACTTTTATAGGATGTTAAGATCAGGGGCACAGTGATGGAAGGTCGCTGTGACCTCCCAAAAATGTCCTTATTCGGCAATTTTTGTCTGACGATTCAGCAAAATCATCATCATTCGGCAAAATTTCAAGTTCTATTCTGCAAAATGATCACATTCAGCGAAATTTGGAATTTTATTCGGCAAATTATCATTATTCAACGAAATTTGAAATTTTATTCGGCAAATTGAGAATTTTAGCCTACCAAAAATGTAAGTTTGGAGCGACCCTGCTCAAGGTAGTTTCTTATGAAGATTTAATCTTGACGAAGCTCTTTTCTGAAACAGGATTTAACTTGATTAATTGAATCATCTAAATCTCTTGGATTCCGAACGAATAATGCGTTCTGAAATAATTAAACTCTAATTGTTAGAGTTGACCCACCTCCCCCTTAATATTGATTGGTATGCCATTATTCTGACTTCACTCAGTTAGTCGTATGTGTTTCATGCAATGAAGTGGTAAAGACACAATCACCGTGACTACCTGATTCTTATCAAGGGGAGAAACTCATTCTCTCGCCAGTACCAGCAATGAAATACTAATCAGCAGGCGTGCCTCCACAAGAGAAATGGCCCACACCTCAAATACTACGAAGTACTTCCCAGAATGAGCCCCCTCCCCCCCTCACCCATAAAAGAGAAACCTTACGCTTTAAAACAACAATTTTAAGCATTTCAATAGTGCCTTTTGCGCCGTGCCCCTCCTTCCCCTCCTTTGTGGACACCCCTGTAAAGCACTATTAGCACCAATCATAAGGCTTAGTGCTAAAAAGCAGGGAGTCGTTGGAGAAAGGTAGTCCTAGCGTAAACATGAAACATGATGGGTACTGGTGATTAAGTTAAGCCAAACTTAATAAACAAAAATAACTTAAGCCAAAACGTAATCCCGATACCAGTTCCCATTGGGACACATGTGTCTGTTAAGGGTACTTTGTTTACTTCATTTCTTTGTCCTATTTTCTTCTATTTTAGAATATTCGGATACTTGGAAGTATGAAGGTGAAGAAGAAGAATTCGACTTCCGTGACTATCCTTTATGGTTTACAAATCCATCTGAGGATTTAGAATGCGCATCTGTGGGCCAAGGATCAGAGTTCAAAGCAAATCCTGTTTCGTGTAACGAACAAATGTCTCTCCTTTGCGAAAAAAACGAAGAACGTAAGTATTTGCTCGTTAGTCATTATCTACAGGGTGAATCAAAAGTTAGTTGACTTTCTAAAACTTTATAATTATTGACCTATCAACAATAAACCGGTGCGGCTTGCACATAAATGCGCACTTTTTTTTGTAATGAAAAAAATATGCAGGGTGTTACCGTTTAACCTGCAATACCTCCATTTTCGCAACCGATAGTCCTAGAGGTATACTTCCAACTGCAAAAAATTTCAAAATCAGATACAGAGTTAAGATATTGAAAGTTTGAAGCAAAAAAGAAAATAAGTCAAAAAATACAAATTTTTATATGGGCCCTAGGTCCCCCAAACTTATACTTAGGGAAACAATCTTCATTGAAAAATATATTGCCGTGCTAAGCACAAAAGTCGTATCCTGCACTTTTTATCAAAATTAAGTTGCAGTTACAAGGTGGTTCTTTGGCACACATTTCACCTAAAAACTATATTTTATAGTTTTTTGTAAATGGGAAAAAAACTCTTTAAAAAATTCTGAAAAAGTTGCATCTGAATGAAATACATGGAGGCGAAAAACTTCAAATGGCAAATTTTCATTTTGAACTCAGCTGTAGATACGACTTTTGCGCGTAGCACGGCAGTATAACTAACACAAAAAATTTGACATTTGTGCTAGCAAAACGCACGGAGATATGCGAGTTCAAAATTTTAAGGGACCATACAAAAGATGAAATCGGAACTTATCGCCCTTTCAAATAAATGACAAGTTGTAGAAGTTAAAAGAAAAATATTTATGTTTTACATTGCTGTTCTTTTCTTTGCTAACAATAAAGCTGAAAGTCTGTGCCTCTGGATCTCTGTCGGTTACGCGCATAGCGCCTAGGGGCCGTTCTGCAGATTTTCATGAAATTTGGCGCAAAATGAGTTCATAACATACGGTTAAGCACCCCGAAGCGAATTTTCGAAAATTCGATTTTGTTCTTTTTATATTCCAACTTTAGGAACATTTTATAGAGCAAATTGTCATAACGTGGACGAGCAAATTACCATAACGTAGACAAACAAATTACGATAACAAGGGCGAGAAAATTAGCGAGAAATTCATCATTCATTATTTGTAAATATACAGGCGAACCAAATGACCGTTTAATTTTCGACTACGGGCAAAGCCGTGCTGGTACCACTAGTCAGAAATAAATGCAAATGTTATGCCATGATTAAAAAAACACTCTACGAAATTTGTACAATTTGAAAAAGCACATTCTATGTATATGTGTAATTTTAAATCCTTGTTAACTGCTACATTTCTCCCCAAAGGTGGTAATGACTTCGAGTTTCAAGTGTGAAGTGTTGTGAGTCACAAAACGCTGCGTTTCATATCTCAATGAATATTAATTATAGTCAAACTTTTTGTGTTGGAATAATTTCTCTTTGGAGATTATTTCCCTAAATACAAGTTAGGGGACGTTGGGCCTCTATAAAAAGTTAAATTTTGTATTTTATGACTCATTTTCTTTTTCGCTTCAAACTTTCAATATCTTAACTCTGCATCTGATTTTGAAAATTTTTGCAGTTGGAAATATGCATTTAGGACTAATGGTTGCGAAAATAGAGATCTTGCAGGATAAACGGGAACACCCCTAAATATATATATATATTTTGCATTAGTTACATTTTTGAGAAAAAGGTGTCATTGAAGTTCACCAAATAGAATAATATTATGATAAGGCTCAATTTGATTTATCATGGGACCGACTTAGGGGGTAAAGGTGTCAAAGTCAGGAGAGGAAGGCTTTAAATCCAAGGAGTTATAGTCGGTCATTTTCCCTCTATCTGCAACTCAGGGGGCGTCGTACCTGCTTGCGTAGTTGGAGTCGGAATCGAAGGCTCTAAAATTCTAGGAGTCGGGCATTTTTCCTCTGTCTCTGAAGTCTTGGAAACAACCCGAAATTTGCCATTTTTGGACTTACACTAGTCTGGCTCTAAGGTACAGACATATTTTTCGGCAAGTTTAGTTTTAAAAGTATTTTTACTATACACTTGGTAAAATGCTTCGCATGGTAAAAAAGTGCATCAATCTTTAATGCAGTCTTTAGTGCAAATCTTTACTATCAATTACCTCAATAGGCTGTTTTGCTTTCTCATGTACTTCTGTAGTGTTGAAAGCAAAAATCTTTTCAATTATTGTTTTCTAGCTTGTGATGAAGAAGAGATGGCATACGTGGACTATGACGGACACTGCTTGGTGTTGATTGCAGAACTGAAGTCGTATCCTTTCGCCAAAGACTCTTGCAACAAAGGTCATTTATTTCGCATGAAAAATGAATCCGATGTCAACAGGACTTTTCTCGCATTCTACAATACACTCTATAGTGGAGGAGTACACATTGGACTTCAAAAGGAAGAAGACGGACGATGGCTTTATTTCGATGGGTAAAATTTCTTATTTGTCTTGCACTTTGTGTACAGTCATTTAGGGTAACTGGAACCATGTGGGTTGACTTGGCACCATATATTTTAGTAGGAGAATGTGCGGTTAAAATGGGGCAAAGTGAAATACAGTCGAGCCCGCTTAGTGGAATATCGGTTGAAAGAATATTCCGCTTAATGTAATAAATTTTCAATGTACGAAATCGCTGTGATCAATCATTTTGGTCCCGGATAATGGAACATCCCGCTTACAAGAATAATTTTTCGTGGTAAATTGTCTGTTCCATAAAGCGGGCTCGACGGTAGTAAAATGTTTTAACAGTTTGCTGCGCCACTTATCTATCAATGTTTTAAATATGTTCGTGAACATGAAGTTGATTCCAGTCAAAAAATAAATAACTCTGAAGATCATAGAAAATTATTATACAAGTAATTTTCGAAATTTGATACACATATTATAATATTATTTGGCTTACCAAAAATAACTCGAGCGATGGAGCAACCGCTCAATTGTTACGGAGCCCCCCTTTCCAAAAGAACGAGATAATACTCCAAAAATTTCAGTGGCAGTCTTCACCCTGTCCCCTCCCCTTCGTGAGGGAAAAAAAATTCTAGAAACAGTTTTCGAAGTTGTGCCGAGAAAAATAAGTTAATGAAACAGTAGTATCCCATTCTGCTTCGACTTTCCTGGCTGACGTGGTTTAAACGTTCATTTATTTATTGAGCAATCACGAATTGCTTATTGTTTTCATTTGACCCTTTAATGACTTCCGCGTCGTTCGATTTTTGCCCTCTGGTCCTCTGCGAGCACCACCGGTTCCAGGGACTGCTCTTCTGGTCCTGAGCCTCCACCAGCAGTAGTGTCCACCGGAATTCGCTCTCTTCCTAGGCGGTTGCGTTATGTCCTACACACCAAGCACGCCTACACACACACAACACACACTCCTGCACACACTACACATACTCCTGCACACACTACACAACACATACTCCTTCACACACAACAGACAACACACACACCTAAACCACACGCCTACACACATACACACTCCTGCACGCACAGCACATACTCCTGCACGCACAAAACACACACAAGCCTTCACACACACATACACACACATACACTCGTGATTGAGAAAAGCACAATTTGAATTCAAGATGTCAAAAATTATTTTTTTCCCTTCATTTAACTTGCAATGTCTTCTTTTTTAAATTTTGCAGAACGGAGGAGGAAGAAGCCAACTTCGCAGAGGATAACGATAATGAGTTTCGATGTGGAGTTGTTCGCTTATTGCCAGACTTCAGTTTGGGTCTCTATAGTGTTGCTTGTTACGATCACAAAATGTGGTTCCTTTGTGAAAGAAGCAGTAAGTATAGTCAGGGCGAGCATTTTTAACCTTCTAAAAAGCAAAAGGAGCATTGATAAGAAGGACAATCTTGAAAGTAAAAAAAAAAAAATCATTAAAATGGGTAAGGGCAGTCGAGGCTAATTGAAATATGTGGTAAATGTGTGAATGGGGTAAATGAAAATACCTAAATTGCATATCAATAAAAGCTGGAAAGGGGAAATACATAAATAAATGTTTTTTGTAATTTTTCACGTGAAAAGTAAAATTAGTTGAATCCAGTTACTTCGCATTTTTATGTCTGCTGGAGAGGAAAATGTAAAATCCCTAAACTTGAAAAAAAAAAAAAAAAAAAGATGAGACGCCTTCATAATTGTTTGGATATACGAGGTATTACTTTTTCATAGGTTACCCAGTCTTCACTCACCTACAGTTTAGTTTCAAAATCACCACCTCCACAGGGGCACCCCAATAGGAGGTCACGAGAGTTCCCTGTGACCTCCGAAAAAATTCCTTTTTCACAAATTTTGTCTGATGATGCGCCAAATTATCATCGTTTGGCGAAATTTGGAGTTCTATTCGGGAAAATTACCATCATCGGCGAAATTTGGAGTTCTATTCGGCAAAATTATCATCTTTCGGCCAAATTTGCAGTTCTAACGGCAAAATTATCATAATTCTGCGAAAGTTGGAGTCCCACCTGGCAAAATGATCATCATCCGGCGAAATTTGGAGAGTTCCATTCGGGAATATTTGGAGTTTCAGTTGGCAAATTTATCATCCTTAGGCAAAACTTGGAGCTCTATTCGGCAAATTTGAGAATTTCCGACCTCACAAAAATTTATGTTTGGAGCGAACCTGCAAGTGTGGTAATAGAGCTGGTTTTTCACCAAATTACCTCATGCTTCCTTTCACTCCAACTGACCCTTCTTCGAATTCAACTAAAGCTTAACTACGGGCAGATGGTGGATGAATTCTAAGTGGAAACGGAGCAGTTCACTTCGAAATATAGGTAGGATCGGCAAAAACGCGCGACTTCACTGCTTGCGCGTTCTCGCTGATTCTACATATTTCAAAATTTAGTAATCCGTTTTCACTTCCAGTTCACCCGCCATCTCTCTGTAGTCAAACTTTACCAGTATTGGGGAACAACCAACTGATTTACGAACTACCGTTTCGTATATATATATATATATATATATAAATTTTTTTTCATTGAAAGATTGATTGCAAACATATTTCGTGCTGGAGGAATATTTCTCGATATTTTCTGGAGTTTAAATTTAAGAAACATGAAAAGTTTCATCATAATTAAGAATTTAAATTTGAAGTGTGAATGTCTTCCTGATGGAGATTTGTAAGTAACGTGATGTTGGAAATAGTGTGTATGAAAAAACCAGGAGAAAAAATGCTTTTAAAAAGTGAGCAATTTTATCATGTTTGAAAGGGGTTTTGCTTTTAAGTAATCTGAGTGGAGAATCAGAGTCACGAGTTTGAAGTGTGAATGTTTTCTTATGAAATTTATAAGTGACTGGATTTTAGAAATTGTGCGTATGAAAAAAAAAAAAGGAAAAAAAGTTCTCAAAAGTGAACAATTTTATCATGATTGAAAGGTATTTTGGAGTAATGTGAGTAAAGAATCATAGTTACGACGTTACGAGTTTAATGTGTGAATGTTTTCTTACTAAAATTTATAAGTGACTTGATGTTTGTTGTTAGATCTAGATGTTTTAGATTAGACGTACTAGTTAGTTTTCCTCGTCCCGCTGACGAATTATGACATATACTGCGATAAATGTGCTATTCGGTAAACCAATCAGCTCGCCAAATAGTCACGTGATTGTGCACTTTTTAATATTCAGGAAACTTTTATGGTAAATATTACAGTAAAATGGAGTGTTTACAGTACAGAAAAAAGAAACAGTAAGTTGTATCCCTCGCCCCCCGAAAAAAAAAAAAACAACGATTGGAGTGCCAATTGATAAGCCACGTGACTTACCGTGCGAAACAGATTACATCCTATTTCCCTTCACTCGATGTGCCCCAACTCATATGGTGGTCAGCAAAGCCACCTGCTAGTGCGAAGGTCCCGAGTGCGAACCTGCTGCTCCCATGTTGCATTTTTTAACTCTTGTTTATTCTACTGTAAAATAGGATTTTATGGAAAGAGTTACTGGCAACATGGATGCCAGTAACTTTTACGGTAAAAATTTCAGGATTTATTTAAACAGTGTGGTCAGGAATGTTTTTTTTTGAGCAATCACGATTGCTTATTGCTTTCATTCGACTGTTTCGATGTGCTATCATTTTATTTTCCCGCCAGCACCCTCTGCAGCACCAACGTCGACCGGCCGCTTCACGATGCTGCTCCTCTAGCGAAAACCGTCTTCAGGTCGCGTCAATATCCTACACTTACATGCATACATACACGCACCTACACACACATACATATATACACCTACACACACATACATACACCTACACACATACACACAAAAACACATACACCTACACACATACACACAAAAACACATACACCTACACACTCACATACACAAAACTACCCACACACTCATGCCATGCCTGCACACAGACACAAACACATATGTCTACATACACATACACATATCCCCCACACACACTTACACACAACTACCCACACACTCATGCCTGCACACAGACACAAACACACATGCCTACACACACACACATACCCCCCACACACAAACACACACGCTTACATATACACACACACTCGGGATTGCGAAAAACATAATTTGAATTCAAGATGACAAAATTCAATTTTTTTTTTTTTTTGTCGACAGCCTATGGTGTGGCTCTGATAAATTGGACTATGACCTTGACAATGATGATGACCTCTTTTTTTATGTTCAGTGACAAACTGAAGCCTTATTGGCACGGATTTCAGTTGGTGTATACTTTTTAAAAACAACTACGAAAGTAACTCAATTGAACTCAACGCCATTTGCCCATCCCTATTACTCCAAAATGAGGTAAGGGGTCGTCCACTAGAGAGGTCACGCTTTGAGGAAGAACGGGGTTCGTGAAATTGTGGCAATTTGTGATTAGGGGGAGGGAGGAGGGGCAAAAAGAAGTGGGATATCGCGCTTTTTTTTTAAACAATATCTTATGTGCGTGACATGTGAAAAGGGGAGATGAGTGGGTAAGGTGAAGTGTGACTTTCTGACAAAAGGTGGTATGTGTATGTAGCAGAGTTTCTCCGGGGGTTGGGGCGGGCGCTTCGTTCTGGTCTGGGTGACAAACATCTGGGGGATGACACTCAAAACAGAGTTGAGAGATTATGAGAAACATAAATAGTTCAATGGGGTCGTTTCCAAAATTTTAAAAGTATTTTTTTTTCTGAAATAGCATGCTTAAAAACATTGGATCTGACCATTTTTTAAATAATTTGTTTAAGTTTAATATTTTTAAAAAATTACTTTACTGGGTGCGCTTTCCTTGTTTACGCTTCTGCCGATGACATCACAAATGATGAAATGCCATTCACTGTTGCCATTCACAGAGCAAAGTATTTAATTCGCATCTTTACTCACGTGTATTGGCAACGATATGGTTGATAGCAAGCGTAGAACACAATATTTAATTCTCTTCTTGATTATCATAACGTGGAAATGCAGTATAAAGATGCGCCAAACTGCATCATTTGTGACGTCATAAAGACCACGCCTTGTTTGAAAAATCGGACTTTTAAAAAATTAATTAAAAAATAACTGTTGGGAAAATGAATGTATTTTCTGGGTCCATGTTATCTTTTTTGCTTAGTCTATCAATTTCAGTGACTAAAAGTAGTACTTCTGACTGAAGGAAACAACCCCATTCTGAAACTTTCTCTCAATTTATCTTAAAACTAGCTGCGTTGCCCGGCTTTGCCCGGTCTACCTTGAAAATAAAAATTGTGTCAAGTGACGTAAATTCAACAATCAGGCGTAAAAAATAAATAGAAAAAAACATCATGATTTCCCTTCCAAACAATGACGACAGATATTAAAATGCTTTTAAGAAATTAAATCCAGAAAGATGGATTTAAAATGCGTAACCATGGAAACACAAAATGAAATAAGTTTCAGGAATTAAAATGCGAAAGAAAATGGTTCACAATTTGAAAGTAATCGAGATTTTTTAAACTTGATTTAAAAAGGCTTTTAACTTTTTTTCCTTTCGAGATAAAAACTTACTTTTTCGACCATAGGTCGAGTTAGATCTGGAGTAAAAAAGGTCGCGTTTTCGAATGGCGTCAAAAAGAAAGCTGTGGGACAATTCCTTCACTTTTTATTGATTTATTTAATTAGGAAAGTATTTCCTAAATTTCAGCTGAGCCTAAAAAAAGTCGAGCTAAAAACGCAAATAACTCCCGCCGTAATAAAGTTAGAGCATTGAAACAAATTACGAAGAACGCGGAAAAGTCTACCCTTTCTAACGATATGTAATATCAATATGTGCAAGTAATTTTTCACCCCCATATTTGAGAATTTATGTGTAAATTGGACGTAAATTGGAATAAAGAAAGAACTATTTATCGAATTTTATTCGAAATGGTCTGCAAACCTTTTCAGGACTTAAAGGACCAAACTGTGAAAATTTCATCGAAATCGGCCGGATAGTTCTCGAGTTTTGCGAGTTCAAACACACAGACGCTTTTTGGGGACTTCATTTTATACTATGTAGAGATATACTTAATCCATTGGTTTCAACGAAAATGTTGCTGAATGCTACAGGAGGGGGTGGTTACGTATGAGTCTAGGGCCTAAAATTTTTTTGAACTTCGTGTATACATTTGGGAGGGGGGGGGCGGGAAACCAAAAGTTACAACCCCAGGTGCAAGCAACGCCAATTATTTCTCGCTTGGAAAACACAGAAAAAGTCCAAAAATCTGTACCCTCATGACCTCTAGTTTTCGAGTAAAATGCTAGCCAAAAGTGTAATTTTCTGTACTTATCCACTGTAATTGCATGTAATCATTGTGAAAGTTTTATTGTTGTTTGAAGTGATATACTTTTAAAAAATGAAACATTGTTGTGAACCAAAATTGTACATTCAAAAGTTTTTGTTAATTTTTTGATGAAAAATAAAGTTATTTTGATCATTTTGCATTTTTTTTGTTTTTATTTTACTTTATAAAATTAACGGTACTTCAAAATAATCGTTTCTAAAGCGTGTCTTAATTAATGGAGTTTGAGGATTCTTGATACCCTAGGACAGCGGTTCTCAACCTGGGGGGGGGGGGGCGTCTTTTAAGGAGATGTAAAGAATTTCAAGGGGGGGGGGGTTGCGTGAAAGTATACAACGACAAAGTTAAACAGTAAATATTGAATAATCTAACTGTTTACTAAGTTATTATTTAGTTGAATATCACATGCAGTATTAATAACACCTTTTAAACGTTTGTGAATAAATTTCATTCTTTTATCTTCCTTTTTTTTGCGTAATTTCTGAATAAGTGTTCAACCACACTTCAAGTTTTGCTGTTTCTAGCTCTATTTTCGTTTCAAAGCCGTATATTCGTAATCTAGCCTCCAAATATCTCTAAATATGTTACATTAAGATTTCTGAATAAGTGTTCAACCACACTTCGAGTTTTACTGTTTCTAGCTCTATTTTCATTTCAAAGCCGTATATTCGTAATCTAGCCTCCAGATATCTCTAAATACGTTACATTAAGTTAAAATCTGGAGATTGAGGGGGTATTTTTTAAACTTTAGGACAATTTTCGAGGCACTAAACGCAAACGTTGAAAACCGTGTGCTTGTTATCGTTATCTTGATAAAAAACAAAGTCGTTTCCGATAACCAAATTTTCGGCTGAGAGTTTAAAATTTGTTTTTAAAATATTTAAATGAACAACATGTTTCATTATTTCATCAAAAATTCCAAACTACAGGTCCTGGTGCTGATATGCACCCTCACACAAGAACACTTTCACCGTCCTGATTAACTGCTCCAACTATGTTCTTAAAATTGAGTTGATCATTTTTTCTTCTATTTACAATTATACAACAATTTAACCAAAAATGTTAAATTCATTTCTTTTGTAAGTAAGACGTAATTCCAATTTTGCGACGAAAAGCGTAAGCTTTTTGTTTTTCGCGCGACCAAGAAAATTTTTGCGGGAAGAGGTCCCATTTAATACAGCTGATCAGAGAACTTGGTGAACAATTTTAGGTGAAAATTAAATGCAAAATTTTTCATTTCACTCTTCGGTAACTTTTACAGTACTCAAATGTGTATTTTTCATACTTTTTTTAACTTTAAATCTCCGATCACGCTTTGTCAACTTTGCTGGTTGTATTTTCTTACCTTGTTTTCGGTCCGACTCTTTTCTTTAAAGCATTTTATTAAGCTCTTTACTATAGAACGGAATAAATTAACTAATTTAGAGACATTTCAAACCAATTTACCGCTACTGTGAGGAAAAAATTCAAATTTCGAATGGTGTTTGTTGTTTTTTACGAGTACCAGCCATTTTAAAGTAAAAAGCACAATATTAAGGAATAAATAAACAAAAAATTAAACTCAAATGATTTTTAAGGGTCAACACAATGCAAAAATAATAAAAATACGATATATGATAATTTTAATCATGAATTTATTCGAAAATATTTGAGTGTACGATGACTTTTTTGACGTGTTATTTCTCTGTCTCTTCGTTTTTTGACCCATTTAAAAAAGGAGATACTTCACTATTTTGAAAAAACTACTGGGTTGTATTTAGAAAGACATAGAAATGATGTGAAAAAATATTTGACTTATATTCGAATTCCGTTTCGCGTTATTTTGGTTTTTACTAAAAAATTTCAAAGTGTACGAACAGTTTTAGGAGCCACTATATATATATATATATATATATATATATATATATATATATATATATATATATATATATATATATATATATATATATATATATATATATATTTCTTTAGACGAGAGAAACATTGTTAAAAATTTACGTTTGAAATAATTTGTGATTTTAGTTAATTTTGAGAACATTGATCAGGTACTAGAAAGTCGATATTGGTATACGGGAAAGTAGGCTCGTTCAGTTTGGGCGGAACTTCTTATTAATCACGTGTAAATATTTTAAATATTATCGCCTTTTTTTTTTGGATTTTAGTGTGTTTTTCATCCATATATCTCTGAATGTGGGTTTGCAGCATTTGTATACCTAAAATCCAAGTATCGAGCTGGACACTGGATGAGTCTTGATTTGTGTGTTACCACGGTGTTCTCCCATTTGGTTCAAAAATTTCTCCACTGGGGGCTTCCGTCCAACTGACCGGAAACACGATTGACCAATCGGGTGTCTTCCAACTCTACGTAGGGTTTGAAGGGTGGGACTTAAGTGCTCGGACATTCAAGGCTGTTTTTAAGAGTAAATTTCTAAGCTTAACAATCTGGCGCCTTAGCTTGGCGCAATTTTTAGCACCATTCGGGGTTCAGGGCGTGGGTTGCCATCACCATTCGGGATTCCGGGAGGGGGGGGGGGGGTTCATTTGAGAAGTTCCACGTGGTGAAACTGATTGCACGTGCCTATGCAAAATGGGAAAGTTCATTGAGAGCAACCGTCAGGGTAGCAGACTGGAAATGACATTCGGCTCAGGCATCCAGTTCCAGGGAAAACCGGCGTCTTCAATTAATTAAAAAAACACCCTAGTAATAAAATATTAATTAATTCTAAGGAAAATAATAAACATTTATAGTTTATTTTCAACTGAAAAATTAAGTATAATGACTTTATTAATTATTTGTTCAAACTAAAAAATAAAATGCTAATTTCAAAAATAATCTCTACTTTATTAAACCGATAAATAATATTTTGTTAAAAATCGCAAATAATCGCTTTTGTAAAATAGCTAATTTTAGTGTTCATTGAATGATTGATCAGGAACTTGGAAGCTATTTTCTCTAAATTTTTCTGAATAACAGTTGTAAATAATTGATAATTAGTTTGTAATAATTGATAATTAGTGTTATGCACATAATCAGTTGTGCATTTAAGCAAAATTCGGCGGGGGAAGAGGGGGAGTCGTATTTGACGACTTTGCCAACTAACTTTAAAATATATTTTCATCTTGAAAACCGCGTTTCTCATCTCATATGCTTCTAAGTTCCAAATAAAGTTCAGTATTATTAGCCGATCGGATCAAACTATTCACTTTTGAATGTAGCAGAGAGTACTTGTGCGTTTAAAGATGAACACCCCTGCAAAAGTCCCTCATTTGTGTTCGACTTTTTCAAAAAATTCAGTAAAAAGAAAAAATGATTTAAAAAAAAAATTGTACTCTTTGTAGAATGTGCAGAAAAAAGTTTACAATTCGTATTAATTTATAAACACAAGCGTTTAGTAAGCCGCACTTACATTGTATGAACCTCAATAATTTTATTTATATTTTAGCATAAGGGCAAAAATTGGTGGGGTGCATGGGTTCAAATGCCATTTTTTTTCCAAACATATAGTAACTTTTTTCAAACAAAACATTCTCTCTCTCTCCCACTCATTGAAGCAACTCCAGCTTCCACTTTCGGAGAAGTCATTATTAGCATATACAGTAGGCGCCACTTAATGTGATCACTTTGGGACAAACATAATTTGATAACAATAACCGACTGATAACAATAACCAAAAAGAATCTAGGAGACACAAAATAATTTTTTTCCAATTAAGGTGCATTTATTTTGAAAACCTCAAATTAAAATCACAGTGACTCAACAAAACGCACTTTCAAATCATAAATTATTAAATTAACAGAATGGAAATATCTGAATTATAAAAAGTTAAAGCTAAATTATGCAATTTTTAATCGCATAGTAATAGGTGAAGTAAAATATGACCGTTTTCCCTGACATTCGTAAACCAGTTTCAAAGCACATTCAGCTTTTCTATCTTTTCCAGCATGGTTTTGCTTGTTGTTTAAATTTTAATTTAACTTCGCTTTGTTTTCAATTTTGACACAATTCTTTAATAGTTTACAAAGCAATGGCAACAATGGAGGCCCTACATCAATGTCATGTCCAGCGACTAAATTTTTTTAGGTGCAAAAGAAAGTTTTCTTAGAGGAAGTCTCTAGTCACTGGGGACGAACTTTCTGTAGCTTCATTCCTAGAAAAAATTTGGACTGCTATTGAAAACCGCAAAATGCTACACAGAAAGTTAGTCTCGTCAGGGTTTGCCTATGTATTTCTGTTAATTGAGGTACAATAACGGGAAAAAAATTGAAAGTTTATGAAAAAGTGATAACAATAAACGAAGACGCTGATTACAATATCCGACTTTTTTAACGTGTGTTAACATACAAGTGTTCCGGGACTTCGTGATTCCGATAACATTAAGCGAATGATAACATTAACTGTGATCACATTAAGCGGCGCCTACTGTAATTGACAAAATAAAAATGAAAAAATCAGGAGAATTGCGTTATAGTAAATGACTAACTATGGGCATGGTTTAGGTGTTTTTAACTTAGATTGATTTTGAACTGTGATGTTACAGTTCTGGTTCTTGGTAAAAACTAATTCTCATGGTGTTAGAGCTTTGCACTCTTAGAGCTGTGAAATTTTCATTCATTTTCAAAAACGGTTCATACTTTTTTCTGACATCAATTGAAATGCTCTGGTTCCACCATAGTTACCAGTTATGCTCACTCTAGCTTAGTAATGGTTGCGCCATACACAGAAATTTTTGGGTCCGTCACACATGACTTTTACGGTCCCCCCCTTCCATATTGTTAACTCCTATGGTGCTAAATATATTTCAACCCCCCTTTTAAAAATTTTGAGCCCCCCTCCCGCCCTGTTCACGCCCCTGAGTTACGGGGCAGGGTCATACTAAAAACTAAAACTGGTCATGCTCACTGAGTTCAATTATTTTCAGAAAATACATAAAAAGTATGTTAAAACTTATTTTTTTAGCAACATCATCAAATTTCAAGCAACTAATTCTAGCGTATTTTAATTCAAAATTGGATAAATAACCCCCATTTTTATTAAACACTTTTATTACTTGGCCTGGTTGCCATGGAAAAATCTGAGGCCTGCTTTCGCTTATATCTCAGCTACTAAACCACTTTGGGATTTTGGGATTTCACTTAATGATTTACTTAATTTAAAGGTACAGCTTAACGCTGAAAAATTAAAATTCTAAAATAAAATTATTTTTTCGGTTACGATGGAAAACAGCAAATTTCATGCACTTTCCCCATTAAATATTTGAATATAAAACCCATTCTTACAAATTTTGTTGCCTTGCAACAGTATTGTTAATAGTAATCATAATGATTATTTTGAATCAAGGCTTCACTGGAGCAAGAATGAAATTTATTCACTGTCGTTGCTTTTTTAGAGTTTTTATCCTCATCCATGCCAATAATCGATAACAGGGTTAAGTAAAGAGACATATTAGGTTCTTTATCACAAAACGTATGTTATGAACCATTCTTTTGCTTATATCTCAGCAACTAGACTACTTCGAGACTTCGGAATTTCACTAAATGATTTGTTTAATCTTAAAGTACAGCTTAACGCTAAATAAAAATTTTATTTAAAAACGAAAATCTTCAAAATAACGGATTTAAAAAAAAAAAAATTAAGTACTTCACATGATGCACTCAAAAGGACAAAAAAACTTTTTTGGTTCAGAAAGGCAATTATATAAGAAAGGACAAAGTATTCCTGCAGTTTTCAATTATTCCAAGAAAAAGACTTTACTAAAGAAGAAGAACGCGCTCAAGTCATTTCAAATCAAACTTTCCCATTAAGAGAAATATGCATGTTTCAACCCTCAAATTTATGATTGAAAGCTAGAAAATGATAAAACATTCTCTACATGACTTGAGCCGTACTTCTCTTCGTTTGTGAAGCCTTTTTCTTAGAATAATGGAAAACTACACGGATACTTAAATTGTCTTTTCTGACCCGGAAAAGTTATTTTGTCTTTTTGAGTGCATTATGAAAAGTGCTTACTTAGTATTTAAAAAAAATCTGTTACTAATCGCATTTTTCAAAAGCGATTTTTGACAAATCGCTTTCAAAAAGTTCGTTTGAACCAGGGCTGCGGAGTCGGAGGGAAAATGGCCGACTCCGACTCCTAGATTTTTTTAAATCTATTTATTTATTTTTTTTTTTTCAATCCACTCCCCCTAATGGGAAGGGGGAAAACCTCAAAACATAGATTGAAATACTAATTCCTTTTTATGAAAATTTAGCGTTGTATTCCATTGTTAAACTAAGATGCATACAACGTTAGAAACTAAACTTGAATATCAAGTTTTCCAATGGTTCGGATTTTATAAGTAAGAATACTTTTAAATCCCATGCTTTAAAATAATTGAAAAGAATTAATTTGCTGTGTCATAATATATATTTGTGTCATAAATAATCCTGTATTTATCTTACAAATACAAACCCCAGTTGCTTAAAATATCATTACAAATTAGAATTTATTGAGGTGATTTGCTGCTACTCATCGGTAATTTATAAGCAATTCTATCGATAAAATTGTGAAATGAAGTTTGAAACATTGTCAAATGCTTTTTTTGTTCTTAAGTTCAAATTAAACTTTGATTACAAACACTAATTCTTAATAGGTTGTGTTTTTAATCAATATTTAATATTTCATAAGGTGTAAAAATTAGAAATTAAAATGCTACAAAATTTAAAATGCAAGTGCTTTTCCTTTTACATTACATCCATGATTTTATGTAAAAAAAAGTATCAGTTAATGTAAACTAGCAATAAAATAATGTTTTACATTTATTACTAATTAACATTATGGATTTTTTTCTATTTATAGTGTCATATTTGTTTATAATAGTAAAACTAATGTAATGTGTCAGAAGATTTAATAAACATTGGAAAGCAACAAGATTTAAATTTAAGGTCTAAGCATTTTTTTAAACATTTAAATTAATTTAAATGAGAAAAAAATAATAAGTAAGAATTTTAATTAATATTGTAACATGGCATTATTCTGATACTTTCATTCATTGTATAAAAAATGTTTCTTTGGGAATTTTCGAAGTTTTAAATTTGTTCACTATGCGGTTGTCGAATGTTGAAGTAGGGGAATGTGGGACAAAGTGAATAAGAGGGGCAAAGTGAAATGGTGAAATATTTACTCTGCTGTTAGTGCCACCTATCTAGTAATATTTTAACTATGTAGTAAAAAATTTAGCCTATTCTAGCTGAGAAGAAAATAACTCTGAAAATCATAGAATGTGATAACACAAGCAATTTTCGAAAAATGATTCTCATATTGTAATATTTTATTGTAAGTCGAAAATTATGCTAGGTATTACTAAATGATAAATTTCTTGTAATTATCATTTGAAATATTAATTGAGACCTAATATTCGATGCAACATTTATTTAGTTAATATTAAGCCTATTAATATTTTAATTATTTTGCACAGTCAGACAAGTACATGCGGGAAAAGTGAAAAATTAATTTCGTTTAATTATTCAATCATTTATTAAATCTTTTACGCATTTTATTAATTACTTTATTAACATACCTTAATTTAGTAATTCAATTATTTATTCATTCATACACTTATTTTCTTATTCATTCACTGTTTTACTCACTCGTTTATTTGTCCCCATATATTAATTAATTTATTTAATTAATTATTCGTTTATTTCTTTTAGCATCTTTTCATTTATTCATTCAACCTTTTATTTACTGATTCCTTTGATCAAAAATATTTTTTATAATCCAATAGAAAATATTTTATTTCAAACATATTTCATTTTTCACTTTGCCCCATGAAAAAATAAAGCGAAAATTTTCCACCTTTTTTTTTTTTTTTTTTTGAAAGCAAAAATTCACCGGCGAAAATAAAAAATACCATTTCAATGCACGTTTTATTATAAAATACAATGTTCTTTCATGTACTGTAATTTTCAAAACAAATTTCCAATTTGTTCATTTTGAAAAAGCTCAGTCAGCTTAACCATTTTACTTTGCCCCACATTCCCCTACTCTGCCAAAACAAATAATCGGTTTGTCTGCCGATATACAGTATATCGAATACCAAGTATTCCGTGTACAGTTGACTCCCGCTACAACGCGATTCGACTTGCGCGAAATGGCTACAACGCAAGTTTTTTCCGAGTAACGAATTTTAGAGCTAACGCGAAATTTTCGTCCATAACACGAATTATTTTGGAAGGAAGTATCTGCTTCGTTATTGGCTACAAAATATTTATTTTGTAAATGTTATTACATCACTTTAAGCATCACTGACAGCGAAAGTTCTCACACCAAACTAATCTACGCATCGCGTTGTTAGTGCATCAAAAAACCACTCAGCATCTTTCATTTATTAATTTTTTTCATTCTAAATCTTAAAATGTATGAAATTTCTGGCACCTCAGTGGCACCTTTATCAAAAGTTTGTGAAGATGGGAAGAAAAAGAAAGTTTCTGATAAAAAAAAAAAAAAAAAAGCCAGATTCTCGATAGACTTGAACAACTACAAAACGTTGAGGTAGCATGACATTAATATGAGTGAATTTTCCATACGTACAATTAAAAGTCAAAACAAAAAGATATCCGTAAAAGTTCATAACTTAGTTTCAATATTGAAGCTTGCAGAGCAGTCTAGCAAAGTTAATATAGAAATTGCTCTTGTATTGTGGATTAAAGAGAGAAGAAAGAGGGGCTGTTTCCCCAAATTGAAACGTTATAAAAGAAAAGGCGAAGCAACTGTATTTAAAAATACATTAGATGAGAATAACGATCTGATCATGGAGCATACATCATCATCTTCATTTTTTAACTCAAAAATATTATTACTGTATCTGCTATACAGTACTATTATAGTTCAGCATTTTATTATCTTTAGGACTCGACCGATGGCATTTTTTGGCCGATGGGCCGATGCCGATTGTTGGCCGATTGTTCAAAGACGGCCGATGGCCGATGGCCGATTGTTTTCCTCCAAATGGCCGATTGCCGATGGCCGATGGCCGATGCCGTTGGCCGATGGCAAAAAAAAAAAAAAAAATCAAACTGAAATAAATTGATAAGATTATCAGGGATTTAAAGGATCATTGATTCATTTCACTTTACTTCCTTTCTACGAATAAGGAATCGTAATCACAAAAAAAAAAAAAAATATTAATTCGAATTTTTGGCATCTTGAATTCAAATTATGTTTTTCGCAATCCCGAGCGTATGTGTGTATGAATGCGCGTGTGTGTTTATGTAGGCGCATGTGTGTGGGTGCGTGTGTGTGTATGTATGAGTGTTGTGTATGCAGTGCTGTGTGTGCACGCGCGAGTGAGTGTAGGCGTTCGTGTGTGTGTATGTATGCGTGTGTGCGTGTTGTGTATGCAGTGCTGTGTGTGCACGCGCAAGTGTGTGTAGGCGTTCGTGTGTGTATGTATGTAGGCATATGTGTTTGTGTCTGTGTGCAGGCATGAGTGTGTAGGTGTGTGAGTGTATGCGTGTGTGTGTAGGATATGGACGCAACCTGGAGATGGTTTTCGCTAGAGGAGCAGCATCGTGAGGAGCCGGTCGACGGTGATGCTGCAGAGGGTGCTGGCGGAAAAATAAAATGATAGCACATCAAAACAGTCAAATGACAGCAATAAGCAATCGTGATTGCTCAAAAAAAAAAAAAAAAAGATTTCCCGACCTAAATTTCTGTTTTACTATCACCCAATATAAACTTCACAAGCTTTTTCGGCACATCTGTACATGCATATGTACCTAAGAACATATAGATGACCAAAATATCCATTTTGAACGCCTCCTCAGTTAATTATGGTAAGTTCTCTTGTGATGTCTTCATGCGCGTAAACTTGCGTCACTCAAAAACGTTATGAAATAGTAAGTTGAAAACTCATACATACGTAGTATGATCTAAAAGTTCGAGGACAAGTTGTATAAAACCTTATCCTGAATAGTTCACATTACCGAAGCACATCTATCTACAAAATAGCCTTGGACGACTATGCACTTCTGCCAACGTTCGTATAGCTTTTAGAAGCACATTATTCGAAAGACATTATTCGCGATCTCCTGTAAGGCCTCTTGCGGTGCTGCTTTAACTTCATTGTGAGGAAACAGGCGACTTTCATGTTGAAGATGCACTGTTCGATTGGTCAATACTCTGATATGACAAACAAATAACGTAACGTTTCGTCGGACTTAGCTCCGTGTGACTTTTACCTGTTCCCAGCAAAAAAAACATTTGCATGGACGCCGCTTTCTTCCGTCAGGAGAAGATAAAGCTGCATCATAGAAGGTAGCGAAAAATGGCTTCCAGGAATGATTCCAAAAGTTATATGAACTCTGGCAGAAGTACATAGTCCCTCAAGGTGACCTTTTGAAGGTGGATGTGCTTCGGTAATGTGAACTATTCTGGGTAAGGTTTTATAAAGCTTGTCCCCGTACTTTTGGATCGTACTACGTACAATTTGTATAGGATGGAGTTATGTTTTACCTTTTTTGACTGTTGTATGATGAAAGAGAAAGAATAACAGTCAAAAAAAAAAAAAAAAAAAAGAAAAGAAAAAGAAAGAAAGGGAAAAAAAGGAAGAAAAGCAAAGAGACTGTTTAATAAACAATTGATTTGTTTTTTTTTTAATTGAACATATAACTAAGATTTCAGTAATATTGTAATGATGTATGGATTTAGGTACACTAAAAATAGTTAAAAAACTTTAAATTATGTTGTTTAATCATTCAAAAAAAAAAAAAAAAAAAAGAATAAAACTATGAAATCGACAACAAATTACGCAATTAAAGTGGGGAGATTGCACGTAGACATTTTTCAGTCATCAAATTAAACAAAATAGATAACAGATAAATTACAAGATTAAATCATAATAGGAATATTTTTGTACTTATTTAAAATTTATGAATAGAAAAGTTTGCATTCTTCATAAAAGCTATAACAGTGACATAAATTTTGCTGAAAAAAGAATTAGCCGTAAAAAGAGCGAGGTTCTTAAAACGCAGTTATAATAAACAAACTCAATATTTACACCAAGTTAAGAACTGAATAAATATACTACTTGATCTGTTGTTTGCACACATAATATTGAACAATTTGATTGTTTAATTTTTTTTATGAACCTTTACAAAAAAGTTCAAATTAAAGTTTTCAATTTAACAATAATTTTCTGAATTTTTTTTTATTTTTAAATTGCATAGTAGAAAATCCTTGAAACTTTTCTATGCAAAACGAAAATAATTTATTCATTGATTTTATATAAATACATAAAAATAGTTACTTACAACAGAAAAAAATCGATCGCTATTAATGATGTAAAAAAGATGGCGTATTACGAAATATAGGTGAAACAAGTATGAGAAATACGCAAAATGACATTTCTTGACCAAAATAAATAATCGCTATATATTCAAGAAATGCTTGAAACGACGAGGGAGGGTTGGGGGGGGGGGTCACCCTCTGATTTTGGAGTAACTCACACTTTGGTCCCAACTTCGGCCTCATTTTTTTAGTACAGAACCGCTAGCACCAACGTCTCGGAAGAGTTTCTGAATCTACTTCAGCACTTCCGAAGAAAAAATTCAAAAGTCCCTTTGATTTCCGAATTATGTCACCATTCAAAACGTCTTTAATCAATTTCTTACATTAATGCTCTAAATTCTTTCTAAACAATAGATAAAGTTTGAAAAACAAATCTCTAATTTTATGAATGGTGTTAGTTTTAAACAACTCAGTAGTACAATTAGAGTTTAATTTCCGAAATTGAGGGAATGGGAGGAGAGGCACGCAAATGTTCTCGGAAATTCAAAAAATAGTCGTAAAATATAGAGTTCAAAACAATCATAAACATGGAGCAGAAAAAACCTTTTAAAACTTGCACCCGAGTTTGTTTTGACGTGCAGTGACGGATTTAAAATACAGCAAATGTTGGAATTGCGCGAGAGGCCCCATAACCATAGGGGCATCGTATAGGAGTTACAAAAATGCTTCTGATAAATGTTTTACAACTTCTGCGATAGAGAAATAGGGCCCTAAAATGTATTTCAACAAGCCCCAAACTTGTAACTCCGCCGAAGCGATACAGAAAGGACTGCATTAGTGTGATTCATATTACAAATATCAAAAAATTAAAAATTACCGTCGGTTCAACGGGAATCTAACAAAATGTCCCAAAAACCAGTTTCGCCATCTCATATTTGTTTCCATAGTCTCCAATTCGGCAATATATCACCAAATGATCGTCAGTCTGATGTAGTTAATAACCACAAAAAATGAGTAAACTGGCTTTTCAGAGCACCCGATCGAAAACAAAAAGGGAAGTGCACAACTGGAACTTACGCATACCCCACATGTGAAAATTTAACCTTCTACAGCTTACCATTTTTGAGTAATGACTTATGAGAGATATATACGTACATCCAGCTGCAAGAAACAACGCAATAATTAAATTGTTTGTACCTGAATACAAAATTAAAAATTCCTTCAGGGGTGACTAAAATAGAAATTCAAACTGAAATTTAAGTAAAAAATTTTATAAGAAAACAATAACTCCCTTTACTACGCATTAAAAAGTAAAACAGCATTTTTCAAAAACATCGGCCAATTCCATCGGCTTTTCGATGTACTTTATGGCCGATGGGCCGATGTTTCCTGCAAGTTAACATCGGCCGCCGATGCCGATGCCGATGGCTAAATTGTTGAACCATCGGCGCCGATGCATCGGCCCGATGCATCGGTCGAGTCCTAGCGTCAATAATACATTGATGTGTATTTCTGAAAAACCGGGTAGCTCACATGTAGCTCGCTCATCTTATCGTGCTTCTCATCATGAACGGGAAGTGTTACGCCATATTATTCAAGAATTAAAAGAACAAGGAATAGTTAGAGACAGCTCTTCCGAATATAGTAGTCCAGTTTTGCTAGTAAAGAAAGAAACGGGGGGAATATCGGATGGTAATCGATTACAGGCAATTAAATTCTCAAACAGTCAAAGATAAATTCCCCTTACCATGCCTTGATGATTTGCTCGACCAACTATCTGGTTATAATTTGTTTTGCATACTTGACGTTTGCCAAGGTTTTAACCAGATCCCAATGGACAATGAATCCTCTCTAGAAGCAGCATTTACGACTCCCGATGGGCATTTTGAACCAATACGTATGTTTTTCGGCTTAGCGAATGGTCCTTCCGTGTTTCAACGGTGTATGTCGCTAGCTTTGCGAGATTTATTGTGGAATGGTGTATCGTGTTTCGTGGATGATATTTTTTTTGGATACTTAGATTTTGAAACCATGATGATTAAACTGCGAGAAGTGCTTAAACGTTTAGGTAATGCAGGATTAACTCTGAAATTATCAAAATGTGAGTTTGGAATGTCTGAAGTTGAGTACTTGGGATTTGTTGTGACCAGAGAAGGTATTCGACCTGGACAGAGAAAACTCTCTGCAATTTCTGAATTTCCTGTACCAAAGTCTAAGGAAGAAGTACGCCGATTCTTAGGACTGACAGGACTCTTTCGACGATTCATTAAAAGATATGCCTCCATTGCTGCTCCACTTACTCTATTATTGAAGAGTGGCCAATCGTTTCTCTGGAATTATAGGCACCAAGAAGCATTTGAGAGGTTTCGTAGAATATTAACGTCAAAGCCAGTTTTGAAATTATTTGATCCACGTCATGAAACTGAACTTCACACTGATGCAAGTTCTTTGGGATTGACGGGTATGTTACTTCAACGGGATGAAAATAATTTGTTACATCTTGTTTACTGTGTTAGTCGGAGAACAACCACTGATGAAGAAAAGTATCACTCTAGCAGATTAGAATTATTAGCTGCAGTTTGGTCCGTTAATAGACTTCGACCCTTGCTTCTTGGTCTCAGATTCACACTAGTTACGGATTGTTCTGCAGTAGCTTATTTGAACAGTCAAAGAAATATAAAACCACAAATTGCCAGGTGGGCTGAGCAATTGAGCGAATTTGACTACGGAGTAAAACAAAGACCTGGATCTCAAATGCTGCATGTGGATGCCCTAAGTCGTGCTCCAATTGAAAACGCTGATGATGAATATCAGTGTAGGCAAGACAAGGGAAAAGATAATCAGTCGGAGCCTATAGTGTTATACATTGCTACGGAAGAGGACAAAGTAGCCCTGATACAGTCACAAGATGAGGAACTGCAAGCTATTATTGAAATGTTGAAAAACCCTAAACTGAACAAGCAGAAGAATCTTGATGCCAAATTTGAACTTATCAACGGCATTTTATACCATGTGCCAGTTGTAGATTGGAAGAAAAGAAAACAATTCGTAATGCCCAAGTCGATGCGAAAGTATCTTGCTGTACGATTTCATGATTTTACTGGACATTTTGGAGTAGATAAAGTTGTCTCTTTAATATCTCAACAGTTTTGGTTTCCCCGGACGATCAGCTACATTAGACAACATATACGACAATGCGTAACATGTGCCTTTGCGAAAATTCCATCAGGAAAATTTCAAGGAAAACTAAACTCTATCCCACCAGGAAAACGACCATTTGACATAATCCATTTAGATTTTCTGGGTAATTTTGTTCTAAGTTCAAATCGCAATAACGAACTCTTGGTATTTGTTGATAACTTGAAAAAATTTGTACGTTTACGTCCTTGTTCCAGCTGCTCATCTAAATGTGTTTTAAAACACTTTGAAGAATTTATAAATGATTTTGGAAGTCCTAATCGTGTGGTAACAGATCGTGCACAATATTTCAAGTCAGATAGTTTTGAAGAGTTTTGTTCAAAGTATGGTATAAAACATACATTGAATTGCAGTCAAAGACCACAAGCAAACGGTCAAGTCGAGAGAATAAGTCGTGTTCTTATCCCAATGATATCGTCAGCTGTTCGAAAGGATTCTCACAAAGATTGGGATAAAACGCTATCTGATGTTCAACGGTGTATAAATTGGACCCCAAGCAAATCGACAGGTAAACCACCCTTTGAACTGTTATACGGTTTTAAACCAGTGAAGCTTGGAGATTTTCCAAAAGATTTGTTGCCTGATTCCGATGAATACTCACGACCTGAATCACTCCGAGAAGAAGCCCGGGAAAACATTTTGAAAGCTCAGAAGAAAATGAAACATGGTTTTGACAAACGTCATTGCGAAGCTTATAAGTATTCAGTTGGCGATGTGGTTGTGATAAAACGAGCGCCAGAATGTACTGGAAGTAGCACTAAAACTCAAGTCAAGTACCGAGGTCCTTTTGCAATAATTAAAGTCCTACCATCAGATGTGTATCAAGTTGCGGACTTCCGAACACAAGGGCAAGGGCGCAAAAGGCGGCCACATACGACTACTGCACACGCTTCACAAATCAAACTATTTCACATTGTGAACGAAGAAGATAGCACACTAGACGATGTGACGTGCAGCTATTCAGATGATGAATTACAAGCTTTCCAAAAGTTATATGAACTCTGGCAGAAGTACATAGTCCCTCAAGGTGACCTTTTGAAGGTGGATGTGCTTCGGTAATGTGAACTATTCTGGGTAAGGTTTTATAAAGCTTGTCCCCGTACTTTTGGATCGTACTACGTACAATTTGTATAGGATGGAGTTATGTTTTACCTTTTTTGACTGTTGTATGATGAAAGAGAAAGAATAACAGTCAAAAAAAAAAGAAAAGAAAAAGAAAGAAAGGGAAAAAAAGGAAGAAAAGCAAAGAGACTGTTTAATAAACAATTGATTTGTTTTTTTTTAATTGAACATATAACTAAGATTTCAGTAATATTGTAATGATGTATGGATTTAGGTACACTAAAAATAGTTAAAAAACTTTAAATTATGTTGTTTAATCATTCAAAAAAAAAAAAAAAAGAATAAAACTATGAAATCGACAACAAATTACGCAATTAAAGTGGGGAGATTGCACGTAGACATTTTTCAGTCATCAAATTAAACAAAATAGATAACAGATAAATTACAAGATTAAATCATAATAGGAATATTTTTGTACTTATTTAAAATTTATGAATAGAAAAGTTTGCATTCTTCATAAAAGCTATAACAGTGACATGAATTTTGCTGAAAAAAGAATTAGCCGTAAAAAGAGCGAGGTTCTTAAAACGCAGTTATAATAAACAAACTCAATATTTACACCAAGTTAAGAACTGAATAAATATACTACTTGATCTGTTGTTTGCACACATAATATTGAACAATTTGATTGTTTAATTTTTTTATGAACCTTTACAAAAAAGTTCAAATTAAAGTTTTCAATTTAACAATAATTTTCTGAATTTTTTTTTATTTTTAAATTGCATAGTAGAAAATCCTTGAAACTTTTCTATGCAAAACGAAAATAATTTATTCATTGATTTTATATAAATACATAAAAATAGTTACTTACAACAGAAAAAAATCGATCGCTATTAATGATGTAAAAAAGATGGCGTATTACGAAATATAGGTGAAACAAGTATGAGAAATACGCAAAATGACATTTCTTGACCAAAATAAATAATCGCTATATATTCAAGAAATGCTTGAAACGACGAGGGAGGGTTGGGGGGGGGGGGGGTCACCCTCTGATTTTGGAGTAACTCACACTTTGGTCCCAACTTCGGCCTCATTTTTTTAGTACAGAACCGCTAGCACCAACGTCTCGGAAGAGTTTCTGAATCTACTTCAGCACTTCCGAAGAAAAAATTCAAAAGTCCCTTTGATTTCCGAATTATGTCACCATTCAAAACGTCTTTAATCAATTTCTTACATTAATGCTCTAAATTCTTTCTAAACAATAGATAAAGTTTGAAAAACAAATCTCTAATTTTATGAATGGTGTTAGTTTTAAACAACTCAGTAGTACAATTAGAGTTTAATTTCCGAAATTGAGGGAATGGGAGGAGAGGCACGCAAATGTTCTCGGAAATTCAAAAAATAGTCGTAAAAAATAGAGTTCAAAACAATCATAAACATGGAGCAGAAAAAACCTTTTAAAACTTGCACCCGAGTTTGTTTTGACGTGCAGTGGCGGGTTTAAAATACAGCAAATGTTGGAATTGCGCGAGAGGCCCCATAACCATAGGGGCATCGTATAGGAGTTACAAAAATGCTTATGATAAATGTTTTACAACTTCTGCGATAGAGAAATAGGGCCCTAAAATGTATTTCAACACGCCCCAAACTTGTAACTCCGCCGAAGCGATACAGAAAGGACTGCATTAGTGTGATTCATATTACAAATATCAAAAAATTAAAAATTACCGTCGGTTCAACGGGAATCTAACAAAATGTCCCGAAAACCAGTTTCGCCATCTCATATTTGTTTCCATAGTCTCCAATTCGGCAATATATCACCAAATGATCGTCAGTCTGATGTAGTTAATAACCACAAAAAATGAGTAAACTGGCTTTTCAGAGCACCCGATCGAAAACAAAAAGGGAAGTGCACAACTGGAACTTACGCATACCCCACATGTGAAAATTTAACCTTCTACAGCTTACCATTTTTGAGTAATGACTTATGAGAGATATATACGTACATCCAGCTGCAAGAAACAACGCAATAATTAAATTGTTTGTACCTGAATACAAAATTAAAAATTCCTTCAGGGGTGACTAAAATAGAAATTCAAACTGAAATTTAAGTAAAAAATTTTATAAGAAAACAATAACTCCCTTTACTATGTATTAAAAAGTAAAACAGCATTTTTCAAAAACATCGGCCAATTCCATCGGCTTTTCGATGTACTTTATGGCCGATGGGCCGATGTTTCCTGCAAGTTAACATCGGCCGCCGATGCCGATGCCGATGGCTAAATTGTTGAACCATCGGTCGAGTCCTTATTATCTTACTACTATTATATATGCGAAAGTTTGTCTGTTTGGATGTATGGATGTATGTATGGATGTTTGTTACTCTTACATGCAAAAACAACTGAATGGATTTTGATGAAACTTTACAATAATATAGCTTATGCATCAGAATAACACATAGGGTAGTTTTCGTCCCATTATGTGGAGCAAAACCCCCTTAGGGGGCAATAAAACACAATTTTCGTATAAATTCTCTAATATGGGGATGAAAAAATACTTGCACATATTAATATTATATGTCCATCGAAAGCTCTGATTTTTCTGCTGAAGATGGCACCTGTTCGAAATTTCTAAGTAGAATAAAAAACGAGTTATGAGCTTTTTAGTTCCATGTTCGAAGGCTTTCCTTAACTCAATACAATATTTAGTGTATCATCTCAACTCCCTGTCGATAGCGACTATTGTATTGTTGACTATCTTTGCTTTTCGTGACTGTTCAAGGCGTTTCTCAAGTCAAATCTTGAAGTAAGATTTTTGCACAAGATTGGCAAATAACACAAGGATTTGGCTGATTTTTTTTCCATTTTAATGCAACTTTGAGGCAATTAATGTTTTATTTATTTATTTATTTGTATTGACTGGGTATTTAATCAATCAGCTGGAATCTAGCCAAACGTTTTTTGTGGAATCATTTCAATAGCTAAGGCATTTGGCATTTTTTTCAACTGTCACTGATTTTGAAGCTAAAGATTACGCAATACTGTGTTTCTCGGTTTTCACCATGTAACCAAATGTCGCCATTTCTTTAATATTTCTTCTTTAAATTTGTTAACACGTAAAGTAATTCGCCAACTAATTCGCAAATTCATAATCAGCGCAAAAACTTCCATTACTTTGTCTTTGCACACAATTTCAAACAATTGCCAAATTTTTACTGTTTATTGGAAACATTTCGGGTAGCATCATTGTTGACCCTATTTTGGGACGATTTCTGCGAAAATGTTCTTAAAATTGGAATAGAAAAAAGAACAAAATCGAATTTTCGAAAAATCGCTTCAAAGTTCACACCCCCATGCTAAAAACTAACTTTTTGCCGAATTTCATGAAAATCGAGCTAACGGTCTAGGCGCTATGCGCGTCACAGACATCCCGACAGATATCCGGACAGATATCTGAACAGAGATCCAGACATTCAGCATTATTATTAGCAAAGAAAAGATGATAAAAACCAGTTATAAGCTTTTTAGTTCCGTGTTCGAAGGCTTTCATCAATCCAATTCAGTGTTTAGTGTATCATCTCAACTCCCATTCTATATAGCTTATTGCGTATACCATTTTTGTTTTTGTCTGATTGTTCAAGGCTTTTCTCAAGTCAAGTTATAAATGAACGTTTTACCACGAGATGGCCAAATTATAATTGGATTGGCAAACTCCAAATTTAAAATTGATTTTAAATAGCCAGATACAACGTAACACTTCTCAGGAGAATAAGACCGTTTTATTTTTGTCCTATTAGTATGCGGCTGTAATTTCAATTAAATAGGCAGGTATTGCAGTTTTTAATTATAAAAGCGCTGAGAATTATGCCGCGAAAGCGTAACTCTAATCTTTCGCAAAGCTCTAATTATGGCCCCACTGAATGCGCTGGCGCTTACCAGGCCTTGACAATTTTTGACTTTCCTGTGTTAAACCACCACCACACTAGAGTCAACGCCTGTGAACTGAAAAATGACGTCATCATGGGTTGGCCGATAATCAACCATATTATTGCGTAAACTAAGGAAATCTCGCTAGCATTTTAAAAATTTCATTTCATTTATGAACCAAGTTGTTCTACATTCTGAAAAATGAAGTGTTAAATTTTTTAGAAATAAAATTAAGGTTAAAAATTTTTTTTCTCTACTTTTCACAGAGTTATAAAAAGCCAATTTTGTTAATTTTTGAAAATGGCTATAATGTAGAGTAATAAGGGTACATTGGCGGTATAATGGATTTATCGCTATTGAAAGTTAAGGATTTGCTCACTGGCGACATTTTACGACTGCATTGCAACCGCAATATTTATCATTATGTTTAGTCCAAGTTACATAGAAAATATACCTTTTTGCGAATAATACAGCTTTGTTTTGTCTTTGTAAGTTACTTCTAAATTAAAAAAAAATCAAATTAAATAGATTGAAAGCTCCATCAAATATAAAATATTCCTTCAAATAAATAAATTAATCCATTTAAGGGTAAAATAATTCGCCAAAAGAAGAAACCAAGCCATGAAATAACATTAAAAAGTTACATTAAAATATAAAAGAATTTCCCAAATAAATTAATTGGAGAGTAATTTTTCCGTATTTAATCTTGGCGATCATTTTTCATTTTATTTATTGCCACCATGTTGAATAAAAGTTACTAACAAATATGAAACTGCGTGTTTGGTAGTATCATGTATTTTTGTATTTTTTTAGTACACTTTTAAAGAAACAAAACGTTAAATGAGAATAAAAAGTTTCTGAAATTTGAAAAATAGCCCCCCTTCCTACTCCCATGTAATTAAAATAAGCCTTCAAAAAGCAAAATAATCCGCAAAATGGAAAAACGGGATTAAAACTATATTCGCCAATTAAATTAAACAATACTGTTAATACTCAATCAATTTATTTCTTCAGTGCAACTTTCGCTTATTAACCTTATTCGACGCAATCAGACTCGCCATTGGTAGGTAACGAAAGGGGGGGGGGGATCAATTTCCCCCTATGGAATGTCAAAATCAGTAAAACCTGTGAAGTTGACCACCCTTGTTAGTTGATCACCTGTCTAATTTGACCGCTATTTTCAGGAACAGAATTTGATCTATATCATATAATTCAAAATCTATAAGTTGACCACCTGTTTAAGTCGACCACATAACCGCAAGTGGTTAACTTACACAGGTTTCACTACGAATTATATTGTAAGACTACAAGAAGAGAAGAGAAATGCCACTACTTCTACCAGGTCAATTCAATTATACATGTCAAACAAAAACTACGAATAGAAAATTTGATAAACAAGTTCTGAACAGCAAATCCTCCCACAGAATGTAATAAAAAATCCTAGAACTGTAATAAACTAAAAGTGTACATGATTATTATTCTCTTTTGTAGAGCTTGTAAGATAAAATTTATTGGTATAATGTTGAATGAAAAAATAACGATTGTCACTTAAAATACATTTCACAAAATAGAATACAATATACCAGTTTATTAAAAATCGAAAAATGTATACAAATTTTTTTTACAAATTGATAAAATATGAGCAAAAGTTAAAATGACATATAATAAAGCTTCATATATTAAAGTGAAGTTCCATTGTTTCAGAATGGAATGTAATACATAAAATCATTTACATTTGCTGTAAAACTTATTCTAATTTTTTCTTTCATTTAATGTGTCATACAAAATAATGTAATAACTGTACATTTATTACAAAACATTACGTTAAATAATATTAATTTCTTAGCATGTTACATTTCAATAGGTTCAAACAACAATACTGAAGTAGTATTATTAATCAACATTGAATTTTTATATAGGGAATTTTACTTTTATCTTCGGTTATTGCTGCTTGAGCTAAAAATTTTGTCGTTTTCGAAATTAAAACATCGAACAAAACTAACCATATCCATTGTTTCTTTCCATTGCGCAGGGGTTTTCTTTATAAGAGCAACGATAATATCGCCATCGTTTTTTAAGATACACCAATTTTCATTTAAGTGTACTTGAACTTTTATAGCAAGATCATCCAGAGTTGATATAAAATCTTTTTCATCTTCAATTTCCTTCACTTTTAAACTTTCTGAAATAGCAAGAGAAAGTTGCCGGTTCTCCTGAATTTCTCTTCTTTCTTCGAAACGTATTCTATACTTTTTATCTTTTGATAAATAAGAAGGTGCTCCGGGTATTTTTGATGGTACTGAACTTCACCTTAGGCGAGGAAAACTCAAAGGTGCGGACAGTAAGACTCCAGTAGATAGATTAAAGTACTTTGTTTCTATCTCTTCGGCATCAAAATGTAGCTCACACACCTAGAAAAGTGAATTGAATGAGACTGAGAAATTGTAGTTAAATCATTATGGTGCAAAATTAATATTAATTTCAAAGCAGCTAAGTTGAAGTCGTAAATTGGCGACCATAAGGTAACTTTTTTGTTGCTAATTTGACTATACACCACCAAATGAGAATTGGCGCCGAAATTGAAATTGAACTGGGGAGAGGAATTGGCGCCAAAAATGAAACGTCGAATTCAGTAACAGAATTGGCGATATTTAGCGAGTTAATGTTAAACGGGTGCTCATTGTCGAAAACTCCAGATACTACTCAGCTACAACTACTGCCAAAGACGTATCGAAGGTCTTTCAATGAAATTTAAATTATATTTAAAAATAGCAAACCATTCATATGTAATGTTATAAACATCCCAACTTCTTTCCCAACCATTTTGCACAATACTAATTTTTGATTAAAAAACGAAGCCCGAAAGTGATGTAATTGCAATTTTTAATTCGTGAAAAGTTTAAAATGTCTCTGGGTATTACAATAGTTTTGCTGGTGCTTGGCGACTTGTTTACTTTTTGAATCAGAATAAACCGAAAAATATTGTTTAAGTTGCCACAATGTTAGCTCCTCATGTTTTAGTTTTACAATATAATAAAACATGTTCATTTTTAATATTTCATTCTTTTATTTTGTGAATTATTTTATATTTTAATAAATTTTTTAATGTTTTGTTCAGTTGAAGGATCATTTTTGTTTAACTTTTCAAGTTATTTGATGATTTATTTTTCTATTTGGCAAAGTAGTTTACTTATTAACTGCTTAATTTAGCGGATTATTTTTAATTTTAACGTAACTTTTCGTCTTGTTTAAAAGCTTGTTTTGTTTAAAAGCCCACTGAAAAAACAAAATAACGTACGGTATCGTCAAACAAGCTGTTTCTATGCAACTTTGACCAAATTGGCGTCAAACAATAAAATTAAATATAATCGCCAAAATGCACCAACCGTGGTACCTACAATGGGAAAGTACCAAATTCCTCACATGAATCAGATTGAAACTGTGTTTTGTGCATAGATTATAACAACCTAGAGGATGTAAATATTATTTAAAATGATCTTCTGTTCTCTGTAAGTTCCTTTTGCATGGCATTTTTGACGCTTTTTCAAGTTTCATTTAGTATTGTATTGTCATCGCAATTTCAGATTTGAGACGCCAACAAAAGCATGAAATTTTCTTGATCTTCAAAGAACTATTTCCGATATTCGGCATAGTTAACTTATAGGAGTAGGAAAGTGTATACAGGTAAAGCATATTTAAATATTACACTGCAATCAAGGGTGCCATATGCAAAATTGTAAGGGGCTCCGATATTTTCCCCATGGTTTAGCAGAATATTTTCCCCTGGAAACTGATTTTAGTGCAGATTAGAGTTATTAAAAATTATTTAATGTATTACAAATTTGACATTTTTAATAACTTATTCATTAATTCGGCCGGAGAAGAAATGTTTTTACATTTTTTCAAAGAAAAAAGTACTAAAAGCAAGGAAGTTCTAAATTGGAGGCTTGAGCCCCCCCCTCCCCCCCCCCACTTCCCCATATGTGCGCTCTTGACTGCAATATTTTCACACAATCACTGCAAGCATTATACTAACATGGTGTTTCATGCGTAAATTTAACATAGACAAGTACTTTAATTTTAGGACTTGAGGAACAATTATAAATTACTTACCCTAGATTGCTTTGTAGGTGTAAAATCTTTACGGTGAATAGCTCTTATCCATGCGTCCTTCAAATTTTCGTCCTTTAGAAACGCAAAAGTGGAGACTTTTGGCCCTTTTCTATAATTTCCATTGCAAAGTGGTACAACACACTTACAGACCATCTTGATTTTAGTTGTACTAACGAGACATTTAAAGATCATCTGGCCAAGCTGTGCTGACGTCATAAAATATTTCGTTGCCAGTCCACAGGCATTGACTCTAGTGTGGTGGTGGTTAAACCGGGGCAACTATTCCTGCACTTGAACATGGCCACACTAGATGGAAAAACTTCAAAACTTCATATTTGCCCATTCTGACCGCAAGGAGGCGCCACAAGCCACGGTTGCATCAACCAATCAACGACAAGTTTCAAAGCTTGTTTATTTTAATTAATAAATGAAACAGAAAACAAACATTAATATTTCGCTCAGAATATACCGAAGATGCTCAGAAATATACCGAATCAACCAATTCGAATCGAATCAGTAATGTTATTCAGCTGATTATTTAATACGTAAATTGAGCATCTAAAGTTGGTTTGGCAATTTCTTTGGTATAACTTTGATATACACCCCCAAAAATTACGCGCCAAATCTGGCATTCCCTACGGACTTTTTAGGGTTGCTGTTCCTTATTTTGGTGTTGCCAATTTAGGTTTTTTCAGCTTTTAGGTTTTTACTGTTGCCAAATTTAGTATTTTCATGTATTTTGTACCATTTTTTGAGTTTTTTTAAAAGTTTTGTGGCAACAATTTTTGTGGCAACAAAGTTTTGTGTCAACAAAAACAAAAAAAGTCGCCAAATTTCCGATTTGGGGGGGTATATCAAAGTAGTTCCATTTCTTTTAATTTAATTTTACATGCTCATTTATGGTAGAATTACGGTAACCGGGTCGCGGCGATAAATATTTCATTCTGGCAATCCGCTACCTTACCTTGGCGACGGAGCAATTTTGGTAACCCTACACCAAAGCTGATTTGCTATTCGTTTGGCCAATCAGCCATTTCAGAAGTCATCTTGACAAAATATTGCAATTTATTTGTCAATTAATATTTCTTTTTTTTTTAAATTCCATAGAATATAATTTTAAATTTTCTCAAAGGTGATTTTTTTCTGAAAATTGGCAACATATTGTGTTTTTTCAAATTTCATATCTTCGAAACATTTTATGAAATTTTACATCGAAAATTTTTTGTCACTTTTAACTCTTTTAAGTTATAGATTTTAAAATTAGTTATTCATACCTTTTGGATACGTTTTTGGAATGTGTTCGCAGTAAGTTATTTCCTTTATGTTTTATTGTTCTATCTTGTATTTAAAATTTATTAAATATCGTAATCACTTATTCAGTAAGTTAGTATTATAATTTTATTTATGATAACGTTCTCTGAATGGATATTTTGATGTGATTTAACTTATTTAGTAGATCGTTTTAAGTCTTAATTAAACAGTAGGTATTTTTAATGGATTTTTCTCGGATTATTTCTGACTAATGTCGTGTTCTATCCAACTTTAACTGTTGTTAAATTTCGGTAAAAATTTATGTTTCATTTTAATGTTCCTTAGGAAATTAAGCATTTTGATAGAAAGTTTAACACCATATACGTCACGAACCTTTTCGTTCACATACATCATGATATTCTATTTCTTTTCCTACAGAAAAAAAATGAGTTCAATATTACTGCAATGGGAACGTAAAGAGCAGTATCGGAAAATTTTTATTTAACATTTTTTTTCGCATTTTCGTCATGGGTTGTACAGCTTTTTTGTACAAGCTTCCTTACTTGCTTTCCACTGAAAAAAAAAAGGTCAAATTCCATCATTTCGCTATTGTTAGTATCGAATTCCCAAAACACGTTTCTTTTTATATCTCAAATATTCATCTCCGTAGATACTGCGCTTTATCTTCCCACGTTTAAGTTAACATCTTGAAAAAAAAGTTACCTCTCATTTGTCTTTTCTGCAAACTTTATTTCAAAGTAAGAGAAATAATATAATTCTATAAAGAAAAAAATAGGCTTAATCATTTGTTTCTTTCCATATTTTGCGATATTTTAAAAGGGAAAAAAGAATTTTAATGCTTTTTTTTTTCTTTACGGTTGCAATCAAGATAAAGAAAAAAGATTAATAAACAGTTGTAGTTACCAAGGTGATAGTTTGAGTAATCCGAAGCTCCGCCCCTTGTATTTGGGTCAACTCTCATTTGATGATTTCTCTTGTTTACATTGTAGTACTTTATTTACATTGAGTCGTAGGTGCCAAATTTGGCAGTTTTTGAAAAAATACGCCAACGCGACCCGGTTACCGTAATTCTACCTCATTTATAGTTTGTGCTTCATTTGTTGGATTATTTTAAGCTTAATGGAGAAACTTAATTATTCAGAGGACTATTTTTTATTTTAATGGACTTTTTGATTTTGTTTCTAGGCTTGCTTCGCTTATGTCTTTAAAAAGACAAAATAGTTCATGGTATCGCCAAATAAGTACTTTATATGTAACTTGAAATAGTCCATGACAATAAATAAAATTGAAACTAATCGCCAGCTTAAAAAATGCACCGCTACGTACCTATAACGGAAAATTACCCCCCTCCCCACCCTTTTTTTATTTTAAGAAATGCTAGATATTTAGAGCTGCTCCTAATGTTATACAATTAGAAGAAGATGACAAAAATTTGTAAGCAGATCTTAGACTCCTGCGGATTCTTGACGATCTACTGTGTGTGTGTATTTTATTTTTCCAACAGAAAATTCATATCCAAATTTTCGCCAAACTTGGCGATCAAATGTCTTACAAAGTTTCTAGTTCAAAGCTCCTTTCTCATTCATTTTTCAAGTGTAGAAAATAGTTTTTTTATGACTAGAATTCAATGTTTACAGGATTTTACATCGCTAAATATTTTAATTTTTTTAAAAAAAAAGTCGATTTGCGATAACTCGAAGTCCGAAACATTACTATAACTCGAATTTTTTTATCAAGTCCCTACTTTTTTGTCTTTAATTCCATTCTAATTATTATAAATAACTCGAAGTTAATTTCTTTCAACTCGAAGTTTTTTCCAGGATTACTCGAAATTTATTTCGAAAGAACGAAAAAAAAAAAAAAAAAGAAAGAAAGAAGTGACTATGGGAGAATAATTATTTCACCTTCATTTCAAATCCGAATTTGAAACGAACGAAGATGTGCACATTTCCTGAAGTAGAATCAGCTCTATTCAAGCGGTTCCAGCATGCTTTTGATTTTTTTCTATCAATACATTTGATTAAACTGTGCATATTGTGCTAAAAAACTTAAGTTCTATAATTTTGTCTGTTATATGTACAGATTAAAGCATTCGATGGTTTTTAGTATTAAAATATCAAAAACCAAAACTATCGTTAAGTCAAACTTTCGATAAGTCGAAGTTTTCCATCTTTCTTTTTTACATTCGAGCTATCGCAAATCGAATGTATGTTTAAAAATATCTTTAAAATGGCAAATAAAAAAAATCATATCATTGTTTTGCTTTTGCAAGGACAAAATAAATTTTGTACGGAACTCTCCCCTGCTAGGATTTTACAAAATATCAACAGTGTTGATATTTTGTAAAATAATCTGTTCCACATTTTTTTTTTAAAAATTAGTTTCACAAATTCATGTGTAGATATTTGAGGAGTTTCTTTCCCTATTGCATGTATTTGTTAAATGTTAAAAATAAATTTTAAAAAATAATAATAATTTGAATTTTGGCTGCTTGAGTTCGAATAAAGTTATTCACGATCATGAATTGCAATAGGATCCTACTCGTTGGGTTTCTTGTTTCTACAAATGGAATGAAATGGAAATGACCAAGAAATTTGCACCCGTCATAATATGACTGTTGATTTTCTAGAATAGGTAATATGAGTCTGTAAATAATATAAATATTTTATGGCCGAATCTGATCTTTATCATAAAAATTATTATTTGCGTGAACACTTTATAACAATTGAAAAATATATTGAAGTAATAGCACCTGGGATGCTAACGGTAAGGTGGGAGCCTGGGGGTGGGGATAGAACCTGAACTAAAGTGAACGCTCTCCGGTCTGTGCGCCTTCCGATGTGTGTATGTACACTCAAACCTGTTTTTGTGCGGACTTTTTTTTGTGTAGTTTATAAAAATTATTTATAAAACGAGCGAAAATTTTTAAGGGGTTTTTTTTTTTTTTGAAAGAACATTTTTAAAATCATAGGATTTGACCATTTTTTAAAATAACTTGACTAAGTTTAATATTTAAAAAATAATGCATTAATCGGTGCGCTTTCATTGTTTACGCTTCTGCAGATGACATCACAAATGATGAAATGCCATTCACTGATGTCACTCACAGAGCTCAATATTCAATTAGTTTCTTTACTCAAAAGTGTTGGCAACGATATGATTGATAGTAAGCGTAGAGTGCAATATGTAATTCGCTTCTTGATCATCATAACGTAGAAACGCGGTTGACAGATGCGCCAAAATACATCATTTGTGACGTCATAAAGACCACGCCTTATTTTCAAAATCAGACATTTAAAAAATTAAAAACTAAGCTTCGGAAAAATGAAAGTTTTTTCTAGCTCCATGTTATTTTTACTTATTTTTTGATTATGCTATGAATTTCCTTTTGTAAGGAAAAAAATCTGCACTTTTTCGAAATAGCTCTTGTAGTACAGTGCAATTAGACATGAACCCCAACATCCAAAGTAAAAGTTTCCCGTACACTCCAAATTGTTGTATACTGTCCCCATATTGTTTGGTAAAAAGTTACACCGTTTTCAGCGTCGGGTTTTGGGGGGGGGGGGGGGAAGAAGTTGGTAAATTAGTAGTTTTTACCAGTTTTTTGGAAATATTTAAAAAACTATGGCGTTTAGCGCGAAAAGTGTAATATACAAAATAATCTACACTAAATTACGAACAAAATGGTTCTAAGCATTATTTTGTCGAGTGAACGATTCCAGAGTTATGGCGGGTGTAAAAGTAGAAAATTTTCGCATTTTAAAGAATTTTTGGAAAATGCAATTCTACCTCCTCCGTAAACAGAAATAACTAAACAATTTTATTAAAAAGTAATATTGTACAATCGTATTCTAGTCTAAAAGAAACTAAGAGGCACCACATGGAGTTAGAAATGTAGAAATACTGGGAACGAGAACCGGTTTTCTGCAATTTGCGTGAACTGTGATAAAGCACTTGAAGTTAGACTACTAGCTTCAAAAAAGATTGAAAACAAAACATTCAGAGATAGACTAGAAAAGAAAGTTAGCTGTTCAGTCTCTAGCCTCTATTACCAAGTCTATGACAATTAGCAACACCACTGTATGTGTGAACCCTAATACCAGGGGTGTTTGTGATCCGAAATTTCAGAAATTTCCGACATTTTTTGGTTGACAACACATTCTCAAACGGAAAAATTATTCTAAAAAATAAAAAAATACTTGAAAAATAATTTTTATCTATGATTTAAATGATTTTTTTATGCATAATTTGAAGCGTTTTTACTGGGGGAGGGAGAAGGGTCGAGCTTCCTCATAGTTTCAGAAAATTTCACACTGCCTTCAGAAAATTTTACTTGAGTCCACGTGCACCCCTGCCTAATACTCTCTCACATCGGATGGTGTGCACTGTAAGAAAATATGAGAGACTTTAAGAAATACTGTTTTTGCCACGAAAAAATATTCTAATAAGCGGGATATTCCAAAAACCGGGATAAAAATAACACATTACATTGGTTTGGTACATTGAAAATGTATTATATTAAGCGGGATATTCTTTTAACCGATATTCTAATAAGCGGGCTCGCCCTGTATTTTAATTTTAATTATGTGCATATCCTCCACCCTTGGTTCCAGATTCAAATGAATCATCGATCACCCCTTATTTAGAAAAAGTGTCCTACATCATTGATGAACATCACCTTCTTCATCGTGTTTTTTGACGTCTCCCAGCTATTTTCAGACAGATTTGCGAGCAATGCATAAATTACGTAATTGCTCATTATAGGCCAGCAACTTGTTTTTGATGAATACGAGCAAGGAACCACAAAAGATGAAGAACAATTACGTAGATCACGTTCTACCACTAACATTGAAGTCAAAGTTGAAGACTCAATCGATGTAACTATCAACCAAAGTGAATTTCTAAGAAAAAAATGTGCCTTATTTCTCTCCTGACAATGTACTTGCAAAGAGGCGGTTGCACAGTTCATCAAGTATCGCGTGACGATGACTTATTTATAGTTTTAACAGCGATTAATAAAGCTAAGAATGGAGTTGAAGCTTGTGTGATCGGTGATGACATGAACTTACTAGTCTTGTTGAATGTTCACACACCATCAGAAAACAAATTGAAAATGGTGGTACCAAAGAAAGACAATCAGCAGGAGAAGGTGTGCGCAGAAAAGTATTTCTTTCTTGCGATGTTTGGAGCAAAGAATACTGAAGATCTAGATAGCTTTCGCTACCAGTGTTACTTGCAGGCTATTGCAAAGCAGCCCATACATTCATTGTTCACACACACACAAGTTGGCTTACCCTCACTTCAACAGCTACCAGGCAGCATTCATATAGAACCTACCACCAAGTTCAGCAGCGGCTGGATGAAAAAAAGAATTTACCTCCAGTGGGGGTGAAAGAAGATTGGTGAATACCTGAGACCAATTACAACAATCTTATTAGTTGGTCCTCTTTGGTATAAATACCGGTGTCCATTTGGTTGCTGTCAGTTCTCTCGCAACTTCTGGTTGTGCTGGTGAGCTTTTTGCACCGATGAAGAAACTCCATTGTAGCCTTGAAATAGTTATATGCTGTATTTTCTTCAATATTTGTGCTTTATTTACGTTGGTTTTTTTTCACTTTAATTAATTACAACAATGCCTTCTGCAACTCCCAAGGAATTACTTTCCCTCATAGTGCGCGTTTAAAAAGCCGAATGCGTCCATAACTGGGCGAGTGCAGAAGTAATGGTCTAAACTGCTCAAGCATGTACAGTAATTGTTCAGGTCTAGGAAGTAATAACAGGGGCACTTATATCATAGACAAAGATCTAGAAGAGGACGGTGGTATGCTTGAAGAGGACTGAATACTGGTGAATACTTTGCATCACAATATGTCGCATTCAACATTCTACATTTTTATTAAATATTAGTATTGAACTCAGTTTACGAACGTCAAAAAGTTTGATAAAATATAGTTGCAATATACAGGCAAAAAAGCCTATTTTCTAAAGAAAAAACTTCAAAAGCAGCACTTATAAAAATGTTATTAAAAATGATATAACTATAAATCATAATTGTTATGAATTTTTATAATTTAAAATCATCTATGTTTAAAATATATTCATTCTTATTGCGGCATTGTCTAGAGAAAGTTTGGGTTTCTCCGTGCCACAGATTTACATAACCACGGTCCATGAATGCTTTTTTCCCCTTAAAAGTAGAGCCCCTTGAGTAGGTGGTGAGGTTGTCGTTCCTTCAAGGGCTAATCACAAACATACCACCAGCACCATAAATCGCAATTTGCTTTTACAAAATACTCCTCATACAAAAAATTAGTTTCCTGAGTGATAGTGAATTTTTTCAGAGTGATAGTGAATTTTTTTTCCGAAAAATCTAAAAAAATGCGAAAATTTTCTACTTTTACACCCGCCCTAACTCTAAAATCGTTCACTTAACAAAATAATGTTTAGGACCATTTTGTTCGTAATTTAGTGTAGATTATTTTGTATAAGGCACTTTTCGCGCTAAACGCCATAGTTTTTTAAATATTTCCAAAAAAACTGGTAAAAACTACTAATTTACCAACTTCTCCCCCCCTCCCCCCAAAACCCGACGCTGAAAACGGTGTAACTTTTTACCAAACAATATGTGGATAGTACACAACAATTTGGAGTTGACGGGAAACTTTTACTTTGGATGTTGAGGTTAGACCTTTTTTCGGTCTATTTGCACCGTACTATTGTGCACTAAACGTTTGTACATCTCTATGCGTATTGTGCACTAATATACTACTAAAATCTACACTAAAGTTATTATAACATGAGATGTGCTAAAAATGGAAGGGGAAAAAGATAAATGACATTATTTTGGTGTCGGTAAAATATTGGTGCGAGAACCAAGGACCCGTCGTAGAACCATGTATTAGTCACACTCTGATTTTAAATGTTTTTAAAATTATGTGAATGGTTCATTTTCTCAAATTGCCATCATATTTTTAACTTTTCTATTGTTCTTCTTCATTTGAAAAAGAATATTCCTAACCAGGCCTGTCAAGTGGGGATATCACGGGGGAGGGGGCAATTATGACACCCCTAAATTTTACAAACATACTAAAATTAGGCATTATGCTTGTTTTTTCCCGAACACAAAACCTTTGCCCCCCCCCCCCCCCCGCGAATTTTTAAATGTCGGACCTGTTTGTTCCCAAGCGTACATTTTTAATTAAATTCTGTTCGTTGTAAAATATACACTACATTACGAGCGAAAAGAATGGCAATTGTTAACGTAAATTCCCATAACCCCCCCTCTAACCCCCATCAGGGTCAAAAGGGGCAATGAATGACCCTCTCAAGTTTTGCGAAATGAATGTATTTACAGATTGCGGAGCGTGTTTTTTTTTTTTTTTTTCGATGTAATTTATTGAGCAGAAAAAAAATTCGCATGTAAATGAGCATGTATAAAAACTTTTTAACAAAAAAATTGAACCGCCGAAAAAACTGAAAAGCAAAAAATAATAAACCATTTTAATTAAACCTTAATAACTAAGTTCCTAAACTGATGTAAGTATACCTAAGTATATATTTTTGTAATAATTTAGAGTTTTTAATTAACCTTAATAACTCAGTTCTTAAATTAATGTAAGTATACCTAAGTAGTTTTGAGTCGGTGCCAAACAAGCAAATTAATTATTTTTGTAAATCGTGAGGCGCAGCGGTGGGGTATGGCGACACGCCCCTTCGCCGGAAAATGCCGAGCGTTCACGAAGTTAAACCCGAACGTCGTCGAGTGGTCTCGAAGAAGCACGTGTCGAGTATTTGGCTGCTACTGAGCTTTTGCCTCATATACAACAGTCAAAATGTTTATATCATTGTTCATCATACTGAAGAAGGATTTCTCATCTTGTTAAAAGCTCAAATAAATGGTTTTGTGGGTCATAGTATTATTCAGCGTAAGTATGGCATAACAACTGTAGCCGTTAATTGCATACATGATCCTGAAGGTTTTTCTCACTGGTTGTTTGCCTCTTTCGTACGAGGTCCCAAAGGTTTCAAAGCTCCAACGAGAGGTACTTTTTGTTGTATACGATCTACTAGTATTCATGATTTAATGATGGCGTGTGGAGGGAGCATTTTTTGAAACATTTATGTTTATCGCCGGACATTTCACATTACATTGCTAATTTTATTTGGTTATTTCTTTAAATTTAGGTAATTTAGGGATCTTTGTTTATTTATTGTTTGGCACCGACTCAAAACTACTTAGGTATACTTACATTAATTTAAGAACTGAGTTATTAAGGTTAATTAAAAACTCTAAATTATTACAAAAATATATACTTAGGTATACTTACATCAGTTTAGGAACTTAGTTATTAAGGTTTAATTAAAATGGTTTATTATTTTTTGCTTTTCAGTTTTTTCGGCGGTTCAATTTTTTTGTTAAAAAGTTTTTATTTTATAGTTTTTTGTGGCTATAAGCTACTAATGTGGCTATAATCTGTATGCTTATATTTTTGATTACTTTTAAAATAGCTACCTACCTTACTTTAGCTATTAACATATATATATATATATATATATATATATATATATATATATATATATATATATATATATATATATATATATATATATATATATATATATATATATATATATATATATATATATATATATATATAATCGTATTTTAACAATTATCTGTTGTGTTACATAAATAATTTTAAAAAAGCAGGCTTTATATACTAACATAGGTAGGCCTACAAAAAATGCTGCTCGGATGAGGAAAAGATGTTTAGAAGAATCTATTAATGAGAAAGAAAAAAGGTTGGAAACAAACAGAAAGAGAATTACATTAACACGTTCACAGGAGAGTTTAGGTCAGCGCGAGGAAAGACTATCCAGAATGAGAAGCTACAATAATGATAGGTTATTGCAAGAAAGTGATAAGCAGCGCGCTCGTCGTTTAGATATGATAAGAGAGCGACTTTCAAATGAGAGTGAAGAGCAACGCGCTCATCGTTTAGATCTGATAAGAGAGCGACTTTCAAATGAGAGTGAAGAGCAACGCGCTCATCGTTTAGATCTGATAAGAGAGCGAGTTTCAAATGAAATTGAGGACGAACGTATGTTGCGTTTGGATGCTGCTCGTAACCGTTCAGCAATGGTGGTACTTCACGAATCTTCCGAGGAGAGAACTAATCGTCTGAGCGCCATGCGGCAAGCAGCTCGCGATCGAAGAAACCAGTGTAACGCAGAAAACTTTAAGAAATGAATTAATGTTTATGCTGACTTGTCGTGTTCAATATGCAAAAAAAATTTGTATCCTCAGCAACGTAGGAAATTGCAAACTAAAAATTTAGGCTCTATTTTGCCTAACGAACTGGTAGCTTTAGGTAATATACTATTAGGTAATTACTTGTTCACGATGTATTAGGTAATTACTTGTTCACGATGCTCAAACAATATTAAAAAACATAAAACTCCACGTCAGGCCTATTGGAACAAAATGTCGGTAGCTGCAATACCTACAGAAATTGATGAGTTATCGGAAATTGAGAAACGTTTTATTTGCAGAGTAGTGCCATTTCTTAAAATAATAAAAGTTCAAAATCGTTTGAGCCAAGACTGGTGCAAAGGGCAGGCAATCCTTTTTGCTCAGGATGTGGTCGAGCTGGCGGAACAACTTCCGCTTGAACCTAATCAAACTGGATTAGTGCTCGTAGTAGAAAGTCGTGAAAATTTAGAACATTCTAGGGAGTTTCAAATTGATATAGGTAAATTTCAAGTGGCATTGCAGTGGCTCCTAAAGAATAATGCACTGTATAAAGATGTTCGTGTGCATTTTCCTACTGTGATCGATATTTCTACGATAACACAAATTGCTGACGAATTTGCATTTTGTCATCTATTGTACGTTAACTTTGTTGTACAAACTAACTTATTTGGTTTCCGCTGAAAAAAATATATAACTCCAACATTTTCTTATTGTTAGTACTACTGAATCCAACACACATTTATTCAAATATCTCGAAAACTCATTTCTGCAGATACTGCCGCTTACCTGCCCACGGCAGTACACACGAGAGACATATAGGTCTGAAGCTCATTCATTGTGAGCTTTTTTTTTTTTTGTAATACCCAACTCAGAATCAAAAAATCTTGGAGTAAACAACTAATCACCCCCTCTCCCCCCCCTAGGGTAGGAATTTTCCCCTCAAATTTATAGGGGAATTACTTCAGGCTATACCCTTTCTAATAAAAAAAGAATATTCAAAATCGGACTATTCTGTAAAAAGTTATGTGTGGTCATACATTACAAAATATATATATATACGTGTCGACTTGAGAACCTCCTCCGTTTTTTCGTCGGTTAAAAATAGTATGTCACCATCACTAAACTTCGCCCTATTTTTTCATACAAATCCTGAATATAAAAAATGTTTGACGACTGGCACTGAAAACTAACCCTAATCACAAGTACCAGAGATTGAGAGGTCTACACTGCCGTGTGCAGGTAAAGGGCTATAACTGCAATTTTTATCTTTTTTTTTTTTTTTTTTTTTTTTTTTGCATTTTAGCATCATTGTTTGTACGTTAGCTTTGTTGTACAAACTAACTTATTTGGTTTCCGCTAAAAGAAATATAATTCCAACATTTCCCAGTTGATAGTAATGAATCCAGCGCACAATTCTTCAAATATCTCGAAAACTCATTTCTGCAGATACTGTCGTTTACCTGCTCAAGACAGTACACACGAGAGACATACAAGTCTGCATCTCATTAATCGTGATTTTTTTTTTTTTTTGTTATACCCAATTCAGCATCAAAAAATCTTAGAGTGAACTACTAATCGCCCCTTTCCCCCCCCCCTTAGGGTAGGATTTTTTCCCTCAAATTTATACAGGAACAACTTCAGGCTATACCCTTTCCAATAAAAAAAAGAATATTCTAAATCGGACTATTCTGTAAAAAGTTATGTGTGGTCATATATAAAAGAATTTCTGAGTGAACAACAAATCTCCCCCTTTTCCCACCCTTAGGGTAGGAATTTTTTCTTCAAATTTATATGAGACCAACTTCAGGGTATAACCTTTCCAATAAAAAAAGAATTATCAAAATCGGACTATTTTGTAAAAAGTTATGTGTGGTCATACATTAAAAATCTGTGATTGAACAAAAAATCAACCCCCTTTTCCCACCCTTAGGGTAGGATTTTTTTTTCAAAATTTTTATGGGACCACCTTCGGGGTATACCCTTTCCAATAAAAAAAGAATTATCAAAATCAGACTGTTCTGTAAAAAGTTATGCGTGGTCATACATTAAAAAAAAAAAAAAAATATATACGTGTCGAATTGAGAACCTCCTCCGTTTTTTCGTCGGTTAAAAATTAGAAATGAGGGCTGCCTGCCATATATCATCAATCTTAGAACTGTTGTATCCAAAAAGGAAACCCCAAGGGATTTTCAATAAAAAATTTGAAAATTATTCAAAGCTTTCAAAAAAAAAAAAAAAAGTTTGAAAAAATATATTAAGAATTACGCATTAATATTAAAAAAAAAATCATATGTTTTCTGTGTTTAGTTAAAATTTTTTATTACGCGTAATTTTTGATATAATATTAAAATAATGACAAGAAATGCTCTTCACCTTTGTAATACAATGTTTATTCAGCACTTTTTCTCTTCATTCCTTTTTTTGAAATTGAAATTTTCGTCAAATGACGTACGCCCGACAATAAGTCGAGAAATCACGTATTCACAGATGCCAAAGCGCCAACGCTCACAATCACGCCAAGTGGAAACAAAAACAGGGGTAGCCAGTGGCGCCCTCTTTGTTGCCATGAGTTTCAGCGATTGCCACGGCCGTTAAGTATTCAGTGGGGCCATGCTCTAATAAAGCTCGGGCTATGAAATTAGCTAGGATTATCGAGACGAATCCAGAAGCCGAGCTACGAAGACTTGAACAAGCGGAGCGTCAAGAAGCTCACAGAGCTGCTGAGACACTGAAAGAGTCTCAAGCTCGGTGTAGACAGCATGCTGTATATTTGGCTTCTCAACGGGCTGCTGAAACACCAGAGCAGTCCCAAGATCGGCGTCGACAGCATGCTGAATATCTGGCATACCAACGGGCTGCTGAAACACCAGAGCAGTCCCAAGATCGGCGTCGACAGCATGCTGAGCATCTGGCATCCCTACGGGCTTCTGAGAAACCGGAGCAGTCCCAAGATCGGCGTCGACAGCATGCTGAATATCTGGCATCCCAACGGGCTGCTGAAACACCAGAGCAGTCCCAAGATCGGCATCGACAGCGTGCTGAGCATCTGGCATTCCTACGGGCTTCTGAGACACCAGAGCAGTCCCAAGATCGGCGTCGGCAGCATGCTGAATATCTGGCATCCCAACGGGCTGCTGAAACACCAGAGCAGTCCCAAGATCGGCGTCGGCAGCGTGCTGAGCATCTGGCATCCCTACGGGCTTCTGAGACACCACAGCAGTCCCAAGATCGGCGTCGACAGCATGCTGAATATCTGGCATCCCAACGGGCTGATGAGACACCAGAGCAGTCCCAAGATCGGCGTCGACAGCGTGCTGAACATCTGGCATCCTTACGGGCTTCTGAGACACCCGAACAATCGCAAGCTCGGCGTCTTCAGCAGGCGATTTACAGGACGTCTCAAAGAGCTACAGAAACCGTTGAAGCAGCTGAATCTCGCAGACGCGCTGTTGCCGAAAGGGCACTACAGCGACGTCTAATATTCACGAGAAACACGTGGGGCGCATTCGATAAAGCTGCATTTGAGTACGACGAGACTCTTGATTACGAAAACCACAAGCTTATAACAATAGAAGCGATGAATAAAGAATGCAGATTTTGCGGTGCTCTTAAATGGAGTGAGGAAGCTATAGGTATGTGTTGTTCGGGAGGAAAAGTAGCCCTTCCTTCAATAGACGAACCAGTTGAACCTCTTAAAGAACTTTTCTCTAATGAAACAGATGAGTCTCGCCGTTTTCTAAAAAACATTAGGAGATACAATGCATGTTTCCATATGACATCTTTTGGAGCTGATAACATTGTTTCGAGGCCAGGATTTTGCCCGACTTTCACAATCCAAGGCCAAGTTTACCACACAATTGGCTCTTTGCTTCCTGCTACCAATACGCAACCAAAATTTTTGCAAGTTTATTTCATGGGCGATGAGGAAGCACAAGTTAATAGGCGTTCTGAGTACATACAAGGTGTGGAAAGAAACACGGTTCAAAAAATACAACAAGTTCTACATGATCACAACATTTTAGTGCATGAATTTCAAATGGCTAAAAATCGAGTGACTAGCGGTAATCACAAGGTTGTGATACACCCAGATCGTGTACCACGTGGTGAACACGAAAGACGGTTCAATGCCCCGACCACAAATGAAATAGCTGCCGTAGTAGTTAGTAGTGAACAAACTGCGTCTCGGGACATCGTCATTCAAGCTCATGATGGCGGGCTAACTAGAGTTCCAGACACTCATAGATTTTATGATGCTCTGGAGTACCCGATAATTTTTTGGAGAGGACAAGAGGGATACAGTTTTGATATTCCTCAGACAAACCCAGTTACAAAACAACCCATATCAAACAAAAAAGTGTCCTGCAAAGACTTTTATGCGTATCATATGATGATACGCCGCAATAATTTTAATTTATTGCTTCGATGTAGACTTCTCCTTCATCAGTTTTTGGTGGACATGTACGTAAAAATGGAGAGCGAGCGCTTAAGTTTTATTGCCTTGAACCAAACGAAACTGCGAGCAGAAAATTATATACATTTACAAGACGCGATAAGGAATGATGCGAATTTAGATCCAAATAACTTGGGTCAAATAGTAATTCTCCCGTCATCATTTGTAAATAGCCCGAGATATCTTCATGAATACACGCAGGATGCGTTCACATACGTGCGTAACTACGGGAGGCCTGATCTGTTTATTACAATGACATGTAATCCTGCCTGGCCAGAAATCACTAGAGAGCTCATTTCAGGTCAAAATTCATCGGACAGACATGACTTAACAGCCAGAGTATTTAAAATAAAAGTTCAGAAATTAATTGCTCTACTTACAAAAGGTAAAATTTTTGGTGACATGAAGTGCTTCATGAACTCGATCGAGTGGCAAAAGAGAGGTTTGCCTCACGTGCACTTACTGCTGTGGTTGGTGGAAAAATTACGCCCCAACCAAATCGACGAGGTCATAAGTGCGGAGATACCAAACCCAGAAACTGATCGAAAGCTCTATGATACTGTGACTAAAAATATGATTCACGGTCCCTGTGGTGCGCTAAATCTGTCATCACCATGTATGAAGGAAGGAAAATGTACCAAAAAGTATCCAAAGCCGCTTTTAAAAGATACTCAAACCAACGACAAAGGATATCCTTTGTACAGACGTAGAGCACCAGAAGATGGCGGCCGTACTATAACTCGAAACACCCGATGTGGAATACAGGAAATATTGGTTGACAATAGCTGGATTGTTCCATATTCTCCTCTTCTCTCTAAAAGTTTTAATTGTCATATAAATGTAGAGTTCTGCAATACGGCACAGGCGATAAAATATATTTGCAAATATATAAACAAAGGGAGCGATCAGGCTATTTGTAACATCCGACAGCAAGGAAATGTTAATATTGACACGAGAGATGAGGTGCAAACATTTCGAGCCGGTCGTTATGTGAGTAGCAACGAAGCAGCATGGCGGATCTTGGGTTTGCCTCTGCATGAGAGACACCCAACAGTCACTCATCTTGCGGTACATCTGCCCAATGGCGAGCGGATTTACTTCACAGAAAGCAACTTAAGGGAGAGAATGGCTGCACCACCTAAGACGACGTTAACAGCATTTTTCCTGCTTTGCCAAAATGACACATTTGCAAAAACATTACTTTATGCTGACGTACCCCGCTACTATACATGGAACGTGTCCTTGAAAGAATGGAAACGTCGTTTAAAAGGAACACCAGTCGACGGCTGGCCAGGTGTGAAGGCAGGAGATGCTCTTGGGCGCATTTACACAGTGCATGTTAGTAACTTCGAATGCTACTGTTTGCGGATGCTGCTGAATGTAATACAGGGTCCCACTAACTTCTCGGATCTAAGAACAGTTAACGGCCAAGAACTTGAAACTTTCCGACAAGCGTGTGAGAAGTTGGGGTTGTTGGAAGATGATAACCAGTGGGATGCCACAATGGAAGTGGCCGTGCTGTTTCGCTCTCTTTCGCAAATAAGAGAACTATTTGCAATATTGATATGCACTTGCGGTTTATCCAATCCTCTTCAACTATGGGATAAGTATAAAAATGCGTTATCAGAAGATATCTTGCACAGATTTGAAAGGATGGATGAAGTCAACAATGATCTATGTTGGAATGAAGCACTGAAACTTATAGAGGACAAAATAATAACGATTTGCGGAAAGAAATTGTCAGACTTCGGTATGCCCACTCCACAGCGTTGAGGAGAGCTTTCGACCGATTTGATCAAAGAGCTAAGCTACGATACCGCTTTATTAAATGCTCAGGTCAGCGAAACTGAGCCACGCCTGCTACCCGAGCAAAAAGGCATTTATAACAAAATATTTCAACGAGTTGCGCTTGGTGAAGGCGGCCTTTTTTTCCTTGATGCCCCAGGCGGTACAGGCAAAACTTTTTTGCTTAACTTGCTTCTAGCAAAAATTCGTAAGGACCGTAATGTTGCATTAGCTGTCGCTTCCTCTGGGATAGCGGCAACATTACTGAGCGGTGGACGGACGGCACACTCTGTTTTTAAATTACCTCTTAATCTGGCAAGCGAAGAAACCCCAACGTGCAATATCAGTAAGAACAGTGACCGCGGCGCCCTCTTGCAACAATGTAAGCTGATAGTGTGGGACGAGTGCACTATGTCACATAAACGCGCCATCGAGGCGCTTGACCGCTGTCTACAAGACATCCGAAGCAATCGAAAGTTGATGGGTGGTGTGGTAGTGTTACTGGCAGGGGATTTTAGACAGACTTTACCTGTCATCAGAGAGGCACTGCAGCAGACAAAATTAACGCATGTCTAAAAGCTTCATATCTGTGGACCAAAGTTGAAAAACTTTATCTTACCACTAACATGCGAGTCCAGTTATTCAGTGATGTCGAGTCGAGAGCATATGCTCAGAAACTCCTAGAAATTGGTGAAGGTCACCTAGACACCGACCAAGAAGGCATGGTTCTTTTCTCACAGCAATTTTGTCATGTTGTAGAGACGGAAGACGAACTCATTGATCAAGTTTTTCCAAATCTGGAACAATATCTTCCCGATGAAAATTGGTTGTGTGAAAGAACCATACTGGCACCAAAAAATGAAACTGTTGCGAAAGTAAATAAAAAAATCATGGACAAAATAACCAGCGAAACATCAGTGTATAACTCCATCGACGCAGTCATGTCATCCGATGACACTACGAACTATCCTGTGGAGTTCCTAAATTCTTTGGAGGTATCCGGGGTGCCGTCACATAAATTAGAACTAAAGATAGGTGTACCCGTTTTGTTAATGCGTAACTTGGACGCGCCAAGACTATGCAACGGTACTCGGTTGCGAGTCACCGAACTAGGAAGGCATATTGTGAAAACCACAATCTTAACTGGAGAAGCCAAGGGAGACAATGTTCTTATACCACGCATCCCAATCATACCCAATAACTTACCATTTCATTTTAAACGCCTGCAGTTCCCATTAAAAGTTGCATTTTCAATGACTATCAACAAATCGCAAGGTCAAACCTTAAAGGTAGCTGGCTTACATTTGGGAACGCCATGTTTTTCCCACGGTCAGCTCTACGTGGCTTGCTCACGCGTTTCTAAATCGCAAAATTTGCATGTTTATGCTGAACGGAAAAAGTCATTTAACATAGTTTATAGGAGTATATTGCAGTAGCTATCTATAACTTATGCATTACCATCTCTCATCACATATATCCGTACATCTACTGTGTTTACTCTTATTGTGTTTATATATGTACAGTATGTTTTACTAATATTTTTAGGGAATACATCTCAGTTTACTGATATTTTTTTTATTCATTGCTGTTTTTATTTGTAACTTCTTTCGAATTGGATAGTTTTGAGTTATCTTACTAATCTTACTACTATTATACAGTGGTGGACAAAATTATAGACTCAATTTTTTTTTCTTTTGCTTCAATTATAACATGACTCAGCTTAAATTATTTTTATTGAATTTAAGATGAATAGTTGAAGAAATAGTTCTAAAATTAGTACATCTTAACAATTAAATTAAATAATTCATGAAATTAGAAAATTTGCAAATTTAATATTTTATCATTACGTGAAACCTGGACAAACGTATAAACTCAAAGGTAAAAAATCCAGGATTACGAGAAAGTTTCGTTCGAAAATGTTAATTTAACGGCATAGAATGAATAAATGTTGCCATCAGTGATTGCTAAAAGTTTTGGTTTTGAAAATTAATGAGAAACATATAAATGCACCGCTGGACAAAATTATAAACTCATTTTTTTTTTCCATTTTCTCAATCATAATTTAACTCAGTTATTTTTTTTTTATTCCAGTTAAGATAAATAACTGACTTAATAGTCCTAAACTCAGTATAACTCATAAACTTTAAAAAATAAATAATTTAATTAAAACAAATCTTAACTTTAATATCTTCATAACACATAAAGCCTGGACAAAAGTATTAACTCAAAAGTAAGAAACTCTGAAGTTTGGTAGAATTTTATTCAAATACTTAATAATTTAATATCCAAAAAGGAACCAATGCTAAATTGCAAAATTACAAACTTACGATACTGCGTAAACACAATTATAAGCTGACAAAAAAAAAAAAAAAAAAAAAAAAAAAAAAGAGTTTAATTAAGTTACATTTGCAATTACTTTAGCAATACAAAGCAGAGATTTAGGAAAATGTAATTTTGCTATTAACATGGACAAATTGAAAAAAAAAATCAATATTTTAAATGTTTTAAAAATTAATACTGCATTAAATCTAGCCATCAGTGTAAACTATTAACTTTTAAAAACGATTTGAGCCACCATTTTTCTGAATTACCTCGAATATGCGGCTAGGCATAGATTTCACAAGAGTTTCCAACAGCTGCAGTGACATATGGTTCCATGCTGAAAGTATTGCCCTTTTTAAATCCTCTGTGGTTTGGTACTGGTGCCCATCATGGTAAACTTTGCGAACCATGGTCCCCCAAAGATTTTGAATCGGAATAAGATCCGGACTACGAGCTGGCCATTTGATAACTGACACCCCAGCGCTTGAACCATTCTTTTGTACATTTCGCTGTGTGTACACTCGCGTTATCTTACTAAAATAAACAGTTACCTACAGGAATCAGATGAGCAAAAGGTAAGAGATGATCTTCCAGTGTTAATTGGTAATCTTCAGCGTTCTGTCTTCCATTGAGAAACGCCAATCCTGCTTTACCATGCTGAGAGAAACCAGCCCAAACCATTACAGAACCTCCACCAAAGTTTCGGCTAAATATGTGTTGTTCTTCTTTTCTAAGGTCATGCCAATAGTATCTCAAGCCATCTGGATCATCCAAGTTGAAATTTTTTCATCAGAGCAAACAACTGAATTCCACATTTTTTTCCAAGACATATGTCTCTGTGCAAATTGAAAATTTTCAGTAATATGAAGAACCTCCACTTTGGCTGTGTTTTCATTTTTCTTCACTTCATATTCTGAGCGTGTTGTAGAACTCTTCTAACTGTCCTAGAGCTCACCTTGAGTTTTAAAGTCTTCAGAATTTTACTGGAAGAAGCTCCAGTGTTTGATGCTGTGCGTAAAATATATCTTCAATCTCTCTCAGTTTCGAATGCCTCTCCGTCCTTTTTCTTTTTCCATAACTTGGGGGATCCTTCAGTACATTTTTTACTGCCTCTTGGGAGCATTTAACTACATAGGCAATTTGGCGCTGGGTTTTACCAGCATCTCTGTATGCCACAATTTTTCCTACTTGTTGCTCTGTAAGTTTTTAACCTTGAGGCATTTCAAAACTCTAAAAATAAAATCCTACCAAACTTCTGAGTTTCTTACTTTTGAGTTGATACTTTTGTTCAGGTTTCATGTGTTTTTCGCAACTCCAGAGCTCGAATATGCTACCTTGGGGTGATTAACAATACTAAAGAAAATGGTAAAACATTCCGTTCCACGTGTTTTCTTTGGAGAAAATTACAGGCTTCAGAGAGTTTATGGTGTAATGTAATTTCAGAGGAATCGAAAAGAAAATTTCCCACAAGCACGATGAAATATTACTGTCATTCATTAAGCTTCAAAGCAAGTTATAAGTTACGGCATCTGCTTGTTTTACCTTTTCATCCGCCATTAGACAGTGGCTGCAGCGCCCCTATAGTTTGTTGGAGTTGTGAATTAAGATATTAAAGTTGAGAATTTGTTTAATTAAATTATTTATTTTATGAAGTTTATGAGTTATACTGAATTTAGGACTATTTAGTCAGTTATTTATCTTTACTGCAAAAAAAAATTAACCTAGTTAAATTATGATTGAAAAAATGGAAAAAAAAATTGAGTTTATAATTTTGTCCAGTGGTGCATTTATATGTTTCTCATTAATTTCCAAAAACAAAACTTTTAGCAATCACTGATGGCAACATTTATTCATTCTATGGCGTTAAATTAACATTTTCGAACGAAACTTCCTCGTAATCCTGGATTTTTTACCTTTGAGTTTATACTTTTGTTCACATTTCACGTAATGATAAAATATTAAATTTGCAAATTTTCTAATTTCATGAGTTTTTTAATTTAATTGATAAGATGTACTAATTTTAGAACTATTTCTTCAACTACTCATATTCACTTCAATGAAAATAATTTAAACTGAGTCATGTTATAATTGAAACAAAAGAAAAAAAAATTGAGTCTATAATTTTGTCCACCACTGTATATGCGAAAGTTTGTCCGTATGGATGTATGGATGTATGGATGTTTGTTACTCTTTCACTCAAAAACTACTGAACGGATTCTTATGAAACTTTACAATAATATAGCTTATGCATCAGAATAACACATAGGATAGTTTTCGTCCCGTTATGGGGGGCAAAACCCCCTTAGGGGGGCAATAAAATAAAATTTTCGTATAAATCTTACTACTATTATATATGCGAAAGTTTGTCTGTATGGATGTATGGATGTATGTTACTATTTCACGCAAAAACTGCTGAACGGATTTTGATAAAACTTTACAATAATATAGCTTATGCATCAGAATAACACATAGGGTAGTTTTCGTCGCGTTATGGGGGGCAAAACCCCCTTAGGGGGCAATAAAACACAATTTTTGTATAAATTCTCTAATATTGGGATGAAAATATACTTGCACATATTTACATTATATGTCCATCAAAAGCTCTGATTTTTCTGCTGAAGATGGCACCTGTTCAAAATTTCTAAGTAGAATAAAAAACGAGTTATGAGCTTTTTAATTCCATGTTCGAAGGCTTTCCTCAACTTAATACAGTATTTAGTGTATCATCTCAACTCCCTGTCGATAGCGACAATTGTTGTATTGTTGACTATCTTTGCTTTTCGTGACTGTTCAAGGCTTTTCTCAAGTCAAATCTTGAAGTCAGATTTTTGCACAAGATTGGCAAAAAATACATGATTTGGCTGATCATTTTCCACTTAAACGGAACTTTAATGTAATTAATGGTTTTTATTAATATTTATGCTGATTGAACACTTACTCATTATCCAATCAACCAGCAGATCGGCAAAATTTTTGCAGAAAGATTTCCGTAGCTGATGCATTTGGCAGTTTTTTCAACGTCGCTGTTTTTGAAGCCGAAGACTACGTCATAATGTTTCTCCGCTTTCACCATGTAAACAAAATATCGCCAATCAAAGAATTTTCAAAAGACTTTTTTTTACTGTGTTAAATAATCCAGCAACTAAATTAGGCAAATCCATAAACAGCACAAAAACTTCCATTAATTTTCCTTTTTGCACAATTTCAAACAATCACCAGATTTTACTACTTATTTTGGAAACATTTCGGATGAAACTGTTTACCGCCATTTTATGGTGACCAAAAGTATCTCAGCATCTGGTGACGATATCTCTGTAATGAAAGTTAATATCATATCGTTTTACAAAGTAAAAAAAGAAGGGGGGAGCATCATCGAAGGTACCCCAAAACGACTCTCGCAAATTCGGTAAAATCGCACCAAGAGCCCACAATGATTGAAATTTAACAAAATAACTAAAGCAAGTACAAGGGGATTATGAGCGCGGCTACATTTTTTTTAAAAAAACTTCGTACTTCAATAGCCGTGCAGAGAAGGTTTTAGACTCCATGTTAAAAAAAAAGTATCAACAGATTAATCTTTTTAAACATGAGAAGATTAATTTCATGTTTTGGAAATTTGTGTATGCTGAAATATATTGCTTTCGTTTCTAAATCAATACTATTTTGTTCTTTATACCTTATGGCTATTTTAGTTTTATGGGTAAGGAAAAAACTCGATTTTTAATCACGTCAAAAAGATGTGTTTTAAATTCTTTCACTTAAAACAGAAAACAAAAGCAAATAACGATTTTTTTCTCATATTTATTACTGACCCAGGCAACGCTGGGTATTTTTGCTAGTTAATACATACTTTGCGTACAGTGTTGTTTTATTTTATGTCTATATCTCCATTCATTTTGAACATTTAAAATATTTCATGTTGAATAAAAGTTTTTTTTTTATTTTTAAATACGGTAAAAAGTTCAGTTCTTTATTAAGAAATTGTGGTGTGTAGTTAAGGAATTTTTTTTTAAAGCAGTTTGAGGGGTGTTTATACGTGACTAAAAGAATTTGGTGTGCTTTAAAAAAATGTTTTTCATATAATTTTCCACAACGCGAAATTTCAACTTACGCGAGGAGTCATGGAACGCATCCTTCGCGTAGGTCGGGACTCGACTGTATCTCTAAAATAATAATAATAAAGAAAGAAAGAATGAATCATCAAAATTCAAAGAACTGGGTGGATAGGTTTTCAAGAAGTTGTTTAGAATTTTATGCTATTTAACATTTATTTTACACGGGATTGCTTTTTTAAAAACTAATCTAAAGTTTGTTACTTTTATTTTATTTTTAACCTCATTCTTGTAACTTTATCAAAATAAGTTTTTCGTTTATGTTTTCCCTTTATTTATCCTTGTTGATTTCTAGCTGGGTTTTTTTTTCATTGTGCTGTAATCTAATTTTATAGTCTGGGCATAAACTGCAAAGTTTTGATAATTTCGATAATTTTGTAACCTTCTCTATGGGAAAATCAGTGTGCTTTATTGAAAAAAAAATAGCATTTATAATAAGTTGATCATTAATTTGTCACTAAAATAATTTTAATTCTCTTAAGGCATTGATTATGCAATTAGTTTATTATTTGGAAATTTAAAGCTTAAAATATAATTGTGTTTTCCTTTTTTTTTATTTCCTATGTAGGCAATAAATACTTTCATTATCAATTTGAGCGAGAAAAGTAAAACACGCGAAATTTTCGCCATAGTAATACGAGTCTTTTCCCCCTTTCTCACCACTCAACATGGCCTCCACTCACTCTCAGTGTACTTCTAACTGGACAATAGGAGTAGATAACACGGCATGTTCCCCCCTATATTCCTACCTCCATGGCAAGAAGTCCTTCCACTATGTATTGGCATTTATCGATATTTAGGGATCGCCAAAAAAGTTTATTTTAGACAGTGGGCAAAGATGGCGATGGAGTGGCTCAGACTTTCAGATCTCTTTATTAGGAGGGAGGTGTTCGCCCCGTAACAAGCTTATCTTGATGTGTTTGACAGTTTGGGCCTACCACAGTCACAACCTCATGTTCAAAAACTGTTGAAGGCACGCTCGGATCTATAAATTTCGGGTCCCCCTGCGAAAAAAACGACCTGTGCCCTGACATTCTATGCCACTAAGCAGGGGTTGGTGCCCACCCTCTAAGGGCAAGGGCACACTCCCTAAATGTCGCAAAGACCCCCACCAATCAAGAGCCCCCCCAAAAGTGAAAAATACCCATCAAAACACCCTCTTCCCTAAAAATTTTAATGGCCTCAGTCTGCGCCATGACCTCCCCCCCCCCTCCCAGATGTGCACCCCTGCACTAAGGGTCAAGGGCCCCTTTAGTGGGTTGGGCTCCCCAGTGCTGCGGTGTCTGCGGGTACGTAGATCCGGGCGTGGGTGAAGGATAAATAGTGGCATCGCTTCTACTAATTTTGGGAATGAAACTGATACTGCATGCCAACTTTCTTTACATTCCTCAAATCAATTTTTTTTATTTTTTAATTCTTTGGTTACATATTCTTGAATAATAGTATTTTCAAAATAAAGTTTAGAGTTGGGTCAGGTGGGGAAATACAAGTCATGGGGTAAAATAGGCCAGTTAAAAAAAAAAAAAATTCTGAAAAATGTTTTTGATCAAAAAGATTTATATACACTACATTGTCTAAAAGACATACAGAATAACCTCAATTTAATGATTGTCAAGGGACTGGGGAAAATTATCTTTAAATCAAGGATATTGTTAAATCAAGGAGCATAGAAATTAAATGCACTCAAATCTGAACTAGTGAAATGTATCATTAAATTGAAGAAATCGTTAAATCGGGTATCGTCGTCGAAGTTATACGAGGGCTGCTATTTATATTTCTGGCCTTGGCAACAGAAATCGTTGCTAGGCGACAGCAGACGATTTAAATAGGAAGTTTGATGTTTTTAAACATAAATTCTTCTGAAAGATTTGCCATTTTTGCTTGATTTGTGTTGTTTAATAAAAGTAAAAACTCATCTCGCTAAAAAAATGGAATTGACTCGTGAACATTTTCGTGCGATTATATTTCATAACTTTCGACGTGTATTGTCAAGGCAAGATTGCTTTGATGAACTTAATTCTTGATACAGCGATAAAGCACCATCCTACAGCACTGTAAAAAACTGGTATAACGAATGTAATCGTGGTCGATGTTCGATCCAGGACGAATTTCGTGCAGGTCGTCCTAAAACGGTTGTTGTGCCAGAAACTATCGACGCTGTGCGTGAACTGATAAAGCAAGATCGTCATGTGACATACCGTGAGATTGAGGGAGCTCTGGACATTAGTATGACATGCATCAACAAAACTTTACATGAACATTTGACCGTTAAAAAAAAAATTTGTTCACGTTGAATCCCGCATAATCTGACAGACGTTCAAAAGAAGGCCGATTGGTGTATAGAAATGTTGATAAAATATATTAAAGGGGTATCAAAGGCTGTTTATAATATTTGCACAGGTGACGAATCATGGATCTATGCATATGAGCCGGAAACAAAACAGCAATCGACTGTATGGGTCTTCCAAGACGAGCCAAATCCAACAAAAGTTGTTCGACAGAGAAGCACATCGAAACAAATGGTTGCCTGTTTCTTCGGAATTACCGGTCACGTGGCAATAGAGCAACGCAGGACAGTCAATTCTGAATTGTACACGACCATTTGTTTGCCAGAAGTCATCGGAGAAATTCGGAAAAAGCAGAAGAAAAGTCAAATCATTCTGCATCATGACAATGCGAGCTGTCACACATCGGCTCAAACAAAGGAATTTCTGAAAGGCGAAAACATTGAATTAATGGGTCATCTGCCGTACAGCCCTGACTTAGCACCCAATGACGTTTTTTCATTCCCTTACATCAAAAATAAATTACGTGGACAATGATTTTCGACACCTGAAGAAGCAGTTGATGCATTCAAAATGCATGTTTGGAGTTACCTAAATTGGAGTAGAAAAATTGGTTCAAACGTATGCAAAAGTGCGGGGATGGCATAAGTGGATCTTTTGCTTCGGTCCGTTGAGGGGAACACACATAACTGGTTGTCTTGCATAGAGACCTGCATTGTGAAGACGACTTTGTGGAAGGTATAAACCAATTCCCTAATTTCGTATATAAATTTGACTCCATTATATTATAAAAATCGATCAAACTTTATTAACATCACTCATAATGTTGATTGAAGTGAAAAACAACGTAAATAAAGCACAAATATTGGAGAAGATATCGCATATAGCTATTTCAAGGCTACAATGGAGCCTCCTCATCAGTGCAGAAAGCTCACCAACACAACCAAAAGTTGCGAGAGAACTGACTAGAACCAAGTGGACACCGGTATTTATACCAAAGAGGGCCAATCAATAAGAATACAGGAACCAGACAACCAATCAGCAAACAGCACGTACACTCCGAGCTCAAAGCAAGGGGAGAGACAACCAATCAGAAGCCAGGGGACAAAAAGAGTGCGAGACACCGAAGAAACAGGAAAGGCAATCATAGAAATTGCTTCCAAACATCATGAAAAAATGGAGTGTTGGAAAAATCATTGACAAGAGAATAAGAATTTTTCCAAATATAGTAAGCTTCCCAAAAATCGAGGTCATAAACCGAAGAACATTTACAAATAATCTTTGCAGATGAAAAATCAAAACAGTGACCAGAAGTCCAACAATACTGAGCGATGGAAGAACGGTCAGGTTCTTTATGTTTAACATAGTTTTCGTGCTCTTTCAGACGGTGCTTGAGAGCACGTTTAGTCTGTCCAACGTAACCAAGTCCACACTTGCAGGAGATGCTATAAATACCCCAGTTGCTATGGCAATCAATGGGGTCCTTTAAGTTTGTAAATTTTATCTTATTAACTGGAGAAAAAGCTGTATCGAAGCCAAATTTCTTCAAAATCTTTGCAACTTGATGACTAACTTTCGGATAATAAGGCAAAACAATAGTATACGAAGCATTGGAAGCAGAAACCTTTTCAGAATGAGAGGGCTTAATTAACTTATTATAAATTGAATCAATGATGCTAGGAGAATAACCACGATCGAAAGCCACTGCTTTAAGATAAGAAAGCTCAGCATTTAAAGAATTGGAAGAAGAACAAATGTTCAAAGCACGAAACACAAAAGCCCTGAATGAGGCCAACTTTTGGTTTGGAGGATGAGACGAACATTTGTGAGGAGGTAGTGTAACAGCAAAAGGCTTACGAAACACCGAAGTCATAAATTCATCATTACTTTTAGTAATAAAGACGTCCAAAAATGAAAAAGAACTATCAGTTTCCATTTCAATAGTGAATTGTATGCAAGGATTGATAGAATTTAGAGTAGAAAGTAAAAGTTCATTATCAACCTGGTTTTGGCCAGGCAAAACAAAGCAATCGTCAATAATTACCTTTCCTGTTTCTTCGGTGTCTCGCACTCTTTTTGTCTCCTGGCTTCTGATTGGTTGTCTCTCCCCTTGCTTTCAGCCCGGAGTGTACGTGCTGTTCGCTGATTGGTTGTCTGGTTCCTGTATTCTTATTGGTTGGCCCTCTTTGGTATAAATACCGGTGTCCACTTGGTTCTAGTCAGTTCTCTCGCAACTTTTGGTTGTGTTGGTGAGCTTTCTGCTTTTTTTTAAAGAGGCTCCATTGTAGCCTTGAAATAGCTATATGCTGTATCTTCTCCAATATTTGTGCTTTATTTACGCTGTTTTTCACTTTAATCATATTGTAACACAAAGCTTATATGATAATTTTTCACACATAACGTTGTTACACCTCAAGAAGTCGTTCAGTTAAATTAAAAACCTATCGAACACGATCTCGTGCACTATACGTTAAATCCCGGTTATCACAAATTTGCCATTTCAACTGCGCTTGCGCGCGGACTTAAGCTTTTTGGGCTTTCTGTTTTAAGATTTCGTGTTGCTTGTTTATTCGCAACTCCAATAAACTATAGGGGTGGCTGCAGTAACTGTCTAATGGCGGATGAAAAAGGTAAAACAAATAAATGCAGTGAATTATAACTTGCTTTGACGCTTAGTGAATGACAGTAATTTTTCATCGTCTTTGTGGGAACTGTAAGCAAGAACTTGGGTTATTGAGAATGGCAACGATGGGTATTGGAATTACGATTTTTGTAAGACGGATGTTTTTCGGAATTATCGGGTTTGAAAAAGAGATTTACGTTTGATGATTAAGTGATGTAACGTTTTTGATGTTTACGTTGTTATTGAATAAAAGCTTTAAGTTTTACACTTCAGAAGTGGGATAGTAAAATTTTTTCTTGAAGCAATGTCCTATTTATCAAGAGTCAGGAAGAGAGATTTGCAATATATTGCCACTGAGTTAGGAGAAGATGATGTTAAAAACCTAACAGTTATACGTTTGATCAAAGTTATCTTAAGTAATGACAATTATGAAGAAGAAATAATTAAGGGCATCATTTCGAGTTTAGATGTCGAACGACTCAGTGAAGAAGAACGTGAAAAGCGCCAACATGAAAATGAACAGCGCCAACAAGAAATTGAAAGGGAAAAGCGCCAACATGAAAATGAACTGCGCCAACAAGAAATTGAAAAGGAAAAGCGACAACAGGAAATCGAACGGGAAAAGCGGCAACAGGAAATTGAACGGGAAAAGCGCCAACATGAAAATGAACAGCGCCAACAGGAAATTGAAAAGTTACAACGCCAACGGGAATTTGAAAGGGAACAGCTCCAGTACCAAAAGGAAATTGAGCGAGAAAAGCGCCAACACGAACTTCAGTTAAAGAAATTAGAGTCAGAAGCAAAGACTATTACCAGCAGCGCTGTGTCAGAATTACCAAAGGTGGATTCGCAAGCTCAGTTAAGAAAATTCGATTCAATTAACGACGACATAGGGTTGTATCTTGTCCATTTCGAAAGAGTGATGATGCGAGTTAAAATGGAATCGACATTGTGGATGGCGTGTCTTACTGGAGTATTGCCAAGTGATATTGTTGCATTAATTCTGAAAGAACCAGAAAAAATGCCGAAGATTATGCTTACGTGTTGCTTTTAAAGCGATATAAATTAAGTCCCGAAAAGTTCAGACAACTATTTTACTCACATAAGATTAAGGATGGAAAGAGCTGGCGTGAATATTATTATGAGTTAGAAACATATTTTACCGGATGGACTACAGGACTGAAAATTGAGAGTGTGAACGACTTAAAAGGACTGATAATCTCTGATCGTATCAAAGAGGTGGCTCCTTCTGCAGTAAGAGATTACTATTTGAGCACATGGTCATCATTAAATACACCAATTGAATTGACTAATAATATAGATGAATACATAGAACTGGACAATTCTTTTAAGGGTAAACTTCAAGTGAATGACCGTCCAGAGTTTATTTTGAGAAAGAATCATACTTCAAACGAAAGTTGGAATAAAGACATTTCGCGTGTTAGAGCTACAGAATCCATAGTATGTTATAACTGCAATGAAAAGGGACATTTTTCTCGTGACTGTCTAAAATTGAGACGACCCACGTTGTGTACCAGGTGTAGAATGGAAGGTCATGGAACAAAGGATTGTCCACAAAAACCCTCTATTTCTCCTCTAGTGAACATTTCTCATTCGAATCCTTCGGACAGAAACGTAAGTACTAAGACTATCGTTATTAACGGCATCACTACGGAGGCAATTATGGATACCGCAGCAGACATATCAATGATTAAAGAAACATTTGTAACTAAAATAAATGCGATCATCTTAAGTAAAATTTCAACCAACATACGGGGTATCGGTGGAGTTACGGAGTCTTTTAAAATAGTCACAGCACAAGTAACAGTGGACAATGTAAATTTGACAGATGTCAAGCTTTATGTGGTGTCCGTTGGCAATTTTGAGGGACCTAATATTCTCATTGGAAATGACACTATAGATTTTCCCGATTTAGTCATGGTTCGAAAGCAGGGAATGTCTAAACTGTTTCACATCAGTGAGTTTAAGATGTGCAATATCGAGGTCGATGAAGTCCCAGAAAAAGTTGTATTCAGTCTCCGAACCTGTTCAAATACAACCCCGTACGGTACAATTAATCCATGTAGGAAGCAACGTTGATCAGAAAAATGGAATTGTGTTAGTTAAGGAACAAAGTGAAGATCTTGAAACAGCAGTTTACCTTGATGGTGGTGAAACAATACTACCAGTCGCCAACTTTAGTTACCACACTATGCATCTCAAAAAAAAATCACGTTATTAAAAGAGGGATTTTACAACCTGAGCCTCTCAAGATCGACCAAATCCCTAATGAAACTGATTCAGTAGAAGACAGTAGAAAAATTAATATTTTGATGGCAAAAGAAGTCATTAGGCAAAAGATTACACGTGAAGACATTAAAGTCGGCCCTTGCATAGACATTCGACAACAACAGGAAATTTGCAATTTATTGAATGAATACAGAGCATGCATAGCACTAAAACCGGATGAACTTGGATGCGTCAATTAGGGCTCGACCGATGGCATTTTTTGGCCGATGGGCCGATGCCGATTGTTGGCCGATTGTTCAAAGATGGCCGATGGCCGATTGTTTTCCTCCAAATGGCCGATTGCCGATGGCCGATGGCCGATGCCGTTGGCCGATGGCAAAAAAAAAAAAAAATCAAACTGAAATAAATTGATAAGATTATCAGGGATTTAAAGGATCATTGATTCATTTCACTTTACTTCCTTTCTACGAATAAGGAATCGTACTCACAAAAAAAAATGTATTAATTCGAATTTTTGGCATCTTGAATTCAAATTATGTTTTTCGCAATCCCGAGCGTATGTGTGTATGAATGCGCGTGTGTGTTTATGTAGGCGCATGTGTGTGGGTGCGTGTGTGTGTATGTATGAGTGTTGTGTATGCAGTGCTGTGTGTGCACGCGCGAGTGAGTGTAGGCGTTCGTGTGTGTGTATGTATGCGTGTGTGCGTGTTGTGTATGCAGTGCTGTGTGTGCACGCGCAAGTGTGTGTAGGCGTTCGTGTGTGTATGTATGTAGGCATATGTGTTTGTGTCTGTGTGCAGGCATGAGTGTGTAGGTGTGTGAGTGTATGCGTGTGTGTGTAGGATATGGACGCAACCTGGAGATGGTTTTCGCTAGAGGAGCAGCATCGTGAGGAGCCGGTCGACGGTGATGCTGCAGAGGGTGCTGGCGGAAAAATAAAATGATAGCACATCAAAACAGTCAAATGACAGCAATAAGCAATCGTGATTGCTCAAAAAAAAAAAAGATTTCCCGACCTAAATTTCTGTTTTACTATCACCCAATATAAACTTCACAAGCTTTTTCGGCACATCTGTACATGCATATGTACCTAAGAACATATAGATGACCAAAATATCCATTTTGAACGCCTCCTCAGTTAATTATGGTAAGTTCTCTTGTGATGTCTTCATGCGCGTAAACTTGCGTCACTCAAAAACGTTATGAAATAGTAAGTTGAAAACTCATACATACGTAGTATGATCTAAAAGTTCGAGGACAAGTTGTATAAAACCTTATCCTGAATAGTTCACATTACCGAAGCACATCTATCTACAAAATAGCCTTGGACGACTATGCACTTCTGCCAACGTTCGTATAGCTTTTAGAAGCACATTATTCGAAAGACATTATTCGCGATCTCCTGTAAGGCCTCTTGCGGTGCTGCTTTAACTTCATTGTGAGGAAACAGGCGACTTTCATGTTGAAGATGCACTGTTCGATTGGTCAATACTCTGATATGACAAAAAAATAACGTTACGTTTCGTCGGACTTAGCTCCGTGTGACTTTTACCTGTTCCCAGCAAAAAAACATTTGCATGGACGCCGCTTTCTTCCGTCAGGAGAAGATAAAGCTGCATCATAGAAGGTAGCGAAAAATGGCTTCCAGGAATGATTCCAAAAGTTATATGAACTCTGGCAGAAGTACATAGTCCCTCAAGGTGACCTTTTGAAGGTGGATGTGCTTCGGTAATGTGAACTATTCTGGGTAAGGTTTTATAAAGCTTGTCCCCGTACTTTTGGATCGTACTACGTACAATTTGTATAGGATGGAGTTATGTTTTACCTTTTTTGACTGTTGTATGATGAAAGAGAAAGAATAACAGTCAAAAAAAAAAAAAAAAAAAAAAAAAAGAAAAGAAAAAGAAAGAAAGGGAAAAAAAGGAAGAAAAGCAAAGAGACTGTTTAATAAACAATTGATTTGTTTTTTTTTTAATTGAACATATAACTAAGATTTCAGTAATATTGTAATGATGTATGGATTTAGGTACACTAAAAATAGTTAAAAAACTTTAAATTATGTTGTTTAATCATTCAAAAAAAAAAAAAAAGAATAAAACTATGAAATCGACAACAAATTACGCAATTAAAGTGGGGAGCTTGCACGTAGACATTTTTCAGTCATCAAATTAAACAAAATAGATAACAGATAAATTACAAGATTAAATCATAATAGGAATATTTTTGTACTTATTTAAAATTTATGAATAGAAAAGTTTGCATTCTTCATAAAAGCTATAACAGTGACATAAATTTTGCTGAAAAAAGAATTAGCCGTAAAAAGAGCGAGGTTCTTAAAATGCAGTTATAATAAACAAACTCAATATTTACACCAAGTTAAGAACTGAATAAATATACTACTTGATCTGTTGTTTGCACACATAATATTGAACAATTTGATTGTTTAATTTTTTTATGAACCTTTACAAAAAAGTTCAAATTAAAGTTTTCAATTTAACAATAATTTTCTGAATTTTTTTTTTATTTTTGAATTGCATAGTAGAAAATCCTTGAAACTTTTCTATGCAAAACGAAAATAATTTATTCATTGATTTTATATAAATACATAAAAATAGTTACTTACAACAGAAAAAAATCGATCGCTATTAATGATGTAAAAAAGATGGCGCATTACGAAATATAGGTGAAACAAGTATGAGAAATACGCAAAATGACATTTCTTGACCAAAATAAATAATCGCTATATATTCAAGAAATGCTTGAAACGACGAGGGAGGGTTGGGGGGGGGGGTCACCCTCTGATTTTGGAGTAACTCACACTTTGGTCCCAACTTCGGCCTCATTTTTTTAGTACAGAACCGCTAGCACCAACGTCTCGGAAGAGTTTCTGAATCTACTTCAGCACTTCCGAAGAAAAAATTCAAAAGTCCCTTTGATTTCCGAATTATGTCACCATTCAAAACGTCTTTAATCAATTTCTTACATTAATGCTCTAAATTCTTTCTAAACAATAGATAAAGTTTGAAAAACAAATCTCTAATTTTATGAATGGTGTTAGTTTTAAACAACTCAGTAGTACAATTAGAGTTTAATTTCCGAAATTGAGGGAATGGGAGGAGAGGCACGCAAATGTTCTCGGAAATTCAAAAAATAGTCGTAAAAAATAGAGTTCAAAACAATCATAAACATGGAGCAGAAAAAACCTTTTAAAACTTGCACCCGAGTTTGTTTTGACGTGCAGTGGCGGATTTAAAATACAGCAAATGTTGGAATTGCGCGAGAGGCCCCATAACCATAGGGGCATCGTATAGGAGTTACAAAAATGCTTATGATAAATGTTTTACAACTTCTGCGATAGAGAAATAGGGCCCTAAAATGTATTTCAACACGCCCCAAACTTGTAACTCCGCCGAAGCGATACAGAAAGGACTGCATTAGTGTGATTCATATTACAAATATCAAAAAATTAAAAATTACCGTCGGTTCAACGGGAATCTAACAAAATGTCCCAAAAACCAGTTTCGCCATCTCATATTTGTTTCCATAGTCTCCAATTCGGCAATATATCACCAAATGATCGTCAGTCTGATGTAGTTAATAACCACAAAAAATGAGTAAACTGGCTTTTCAGAGCACCCGATCGAAAACAAAAAGGGAAGTGCACAACTGGAACTTACGCATACCCCACATGTGAAAATTTAACCTTCTACAGCTTACCATTTTTGAGTAATGACTTATGAGAGATATATACGTACATCCAGCTGCAAGAAACAACGCAATAATTAAATTGTTTGTACCTGAATACAAAATTAAAAATTCCTTCAGGGGTGACTAAAATAGAAATTCAAACTGAAATTTAAGTAAAAAATTTTATAAGAAAACAATAACTCCCTTTACTATGTATTAAAAAGTAAAACAGCATTTTTCAAAAACATCGGCCAATTCCATCGGCTTTTCGATGTACTTTATGGCCGATGGGCCGATGTTTCCTGCAAGTTAACATCGGCCGCCGATGCCGATGCCGATGGCTAAATTGTTGAACCATCGGCGCCGATGCATCGGCCCGATGCATCGGTCGAGTCCTAGCGTCAATAATACATTGATGTGTATTTCTGAAAAACCGGGTAGCTCACCTGTAGCTCGCTCATCTTATCGTGCTTCTCATCATGAACGGGAAGTGTTACGCCATATTATTCAAGAATTAAAAGAACAAGGAATAGTTAGAGACAGCTCTTCCGAATATAGTAGTCCAGTTTTGCTAGTAAAGAAAGAAACGGGGGAATATCGGATGGTAATCGATTACAGGCAATTAAATTCTCAAACAGTCAAAGATAAATTCCCCTTACCATGCCTTGATGATTTGCTCGACCAACTATCTGGTTATAATTTGTTTTGCATACTTGACGCTTGCCAAGGTTTTAACCAGATCCCAATGGACAATGAATCCTCTCTAGAAGCAGCATTTACGACTCCCGATGGGCATTTTGAACCATATGTTTTTCGGCTTAGCGAATGGTCCTTCCGTGTTTCAACGGTGTATGTCGCTAGCTTTGCGAGATTTATTGTGGAATGGTGTATCGTGTTTCGTGGATGATATTTTTTTTGGATACTTAGATTTTGAAACCATGATGATTAAACTGCGAGAAGTGCTTAAACGTTTAGGTAATGCAGGATTAACTCTGAAATTATCAAAATGTGAGTTTGGAATGTCTGAAGTTGAGTACTTGGGATTTGTTGTGACCAGAGAAGGTATTCGACCTGGACCGAGAAAACTCTCTGCAATTTCTGAATTTCCTGTACCAAAGTCTAAGGAAGAAGTACGCCGATTCTTAGGACTGACAGGACTCTTTCGACGATTCATTAAAAGATATGCCTCCATTGCTGCTCCACTTACTCTATTATTGAAGAGTGGCCAATCGTTTCTCTGGAATTATAGGCACCAAGAAGCATTTGAGAGGTTTCGTAGAATATTAACGTCAAAGCCAGTTTTGAAATTATTTGATCCACGTCATGAAACTGAACTTCACACTGATGCAAGTTCTTTGGGATTGACGGGTATGTTACTTCAACGGGATGAAAATAATTTGTTACATCTTGTTTACTGTGTTAGTCGGAGAACAACCACTGATGAAGAAAAGTATCACTCTAGCAGATTAGAATTATTAGCTGCAGTTTGGTCCGTCAATAGACTTCGACCCTTGCTTCTTGGTCTCAGATTCACACTAGTTACGGATTGTTCTGCAGTAGCTTATTTGAACAGTCAAAGAAATATAAAACCACAAATTGCCAGGTGGGCTGAGCAATTGAGCGAATTTGACTACGGAGTAAAACAAAGACCTGGATCTCAAATGCTGCATGTGGATGCCCTAAGTCGTGCTCCAATTGAAAACGCTGATGATGAATATCAGTGTAGGCAAGACAAGGGAAAAGATAATCAGTCGGAGCCTATAGTGTTATACATTGCTACGGAAGAGGACAAAGTAGCCCTGATACAGTCACAAGATGAGGAACTGCAAGCTATTATTGAAATGTTGAAAAACCCTAAACTGAACAAGCAGAAGAATCTTGATGCCAAATTTGAACTTATCAACGGCATTTTATACCATGTGCCAGTTGTAGATGGGAAGAAAAGAAAACAATTCGTAATGCCCAAGTCGATGCGAAAGTATCTTGCTGTACGATTTCATGATTTTACTGGACATTTTGGAGTAGATAAAGTTGTCTCTTTAATATCTCAACAGTTTTGGTTTCCCCGGACGATCAGCTACATTAGACAACATATACGACAATGCGTAACATGTGCCTTTGCGAAAATTCCATCAGGAAAATTTCAAGGAAAACTAAACTCTATCCCACCAGGAAAACGACCATTTGACATAATCCATTTAGATTTTCTGGGTAATTTTGTTCTAAGTTCAAATCGCAATAACGAACTCTTGGTATTTGTTGATAACTTGAAAAAATTTGTACGTTTACGTCCTTGTTCCAGCTGCTCATCTAAATGTGTTTTAAAACACTTTGAAGAATTTATAAATGATTTTGGAAGTCCTAATCGTGTGGTAACAGATCGTGCACAATATTTCAAGTCAGATAGTTTTGAAGAGTTTTGTTCAAAGTATGGTATAAAACATACATTGAATTGCAGTCAAAGACCACAAGCAAACGGTCAAGTCGAGAGAATAAGTCGTGTTCTTATCCCAATGATATCGTCAGCTGTTCGAAAGGATTCTCACAAAGATTGGGATAAAACGCTATCTGATGTTCAACGGTGTATAAATTGGACCCCAAGCAAATCGACAGGTAAACCACCCTTTGAACTGTTATACGGTTTTAAACCAGTGAAGCTTGGAGATTTTCCAAAAGATTTGTTGCCTGATTCCGATGAATACTCACGACCTGAATCACTCCGAGAAGAAGCCCGGGAAAACATTTTGAAAGCTCAGAAGAAAATGAAACATGGTTTTGACAAACGTCATTGCGAAGCTTATAAGTATTCAGTTGGCGATGTGGTTGTGATAAAACGAGCGCCAGAATGTACTGGAAGTAGCACTAAAACTCAAGTCAAGTACCGAGGTCCTTTTGCAATAATTAAAGTCCTACCATCAGATGTGTATCAAGTTGCGGACTTCCGAACACAAGGGCAAGGGCGCAAAAGGCGGCCACATACGACTACTGCACACGCTTCACAAATCAAACTATTTCACATTGTGAACGAAGAAGATAGCACACTAGACGATGTGACGTGCAGCTATTCAGATGATGAATTATAAGCTAGCGAACCGTTACCGTCGAGCGAACTCATCTCCCCGTTTCCCAAGACTGATGAGACTACACAGCATACGAACGACCGAGTATATACATTCCGTAAGCAAAGAGCCAAGAAGTTGCCTATTCACTTGCAAGACTATATACTCTAGATCGTGGACGACTAGATTGTAGGATGGCCGATTGTAAGCAAGAACTTGGGTTATTGAGAATGGCAACGATGGGGATTGGAATTACGACTTTTGTAAGACGTTGGATGTTTTTCGGAACTATCGGGTTTGAGAAAGAGATTTACGTTTGATGATTAAGTGATGTAACGTTTTTGATGTTTACGTTGTTATTGAATAAAAGCTTTAAGTTTTACAGAACTTTCTTTTCTATTCTTCTGAAGTTACATTACACCACAAACTGTCTGAAGCTTGTAATTTACCCCAAAGAAAACACGAGGAATGGAATGTTTTACCTTTTTCTTTCGTATTGTTTATCGCCACAAGGTAGCGTATTCGAGCTCTGCAGTTGCGAATATTTAGGCTGAGCATCACCGTACTAGAGTCGATGCCTGTTAACTGGCAATGATACATTTGATAACGTGAGCGCAGATCGTCCAGTTTACCTTTAAAATTTCTCTTTAGTCCAACGAAATTTTTTTTTTTTTTTTGGTCCATAAATGTGTTGTGTAACTTCGCAAAGGAAATTACTTTTTCGTTTCCAAAGGAGAGCAAAAAACGTCATTTTTGCCCTGGATCTATACGAAGTGATCCATTGGATGCTAGATTTGGGAAACATTGCTAATTAGCTGGATTATAATAACATAAGACACCTTTGAATCCGATTCATAAATGTAGTTGCAGCAGACCGTAAATGAATCTTATGGCTTCATAATGAGTTTTGTTGCATTGTGAATGATTATTTTTATGATGAATTGCCGAGTGAGATGCACATAAGTAATATCTGTCTCATCTTATTTGGGGGCACGGCAGTGCCCCCGCCAAGTCGAGCGCGAAGCAAACACTGCCGTACCATCTTTACTGGAACCATTTCGCCGCATTTTCGGGCCCCTATTTGAGAACCTTCTGGTGAGACTAGAACGCAGAAATTTTCGTCATCCAGTAAGCTATAATCACATACTTAAAATCCGAAATTTCAAGTCTGTAGGTCATTTAGTTCCGAAGTTAAGCGAAAGCAAAGTTTCGCATTTATGACACTCACTCACTCATGATCATCAAAATAGAACTAGTACTTCCCATAAACTCAGAGAGGTGAAATTTGGTACAGAGTTAGGGTTTGATGGCCACATAAAGGAACAAGAAGTTCCGTCTAGAACTAGACGAGCCTACTTTCCCGTATACCCATACTACTTTCTAGTACCTGATCAATATTCTCAAAAATAGCTAAAATCGCAAATTGTTTCAAACATATATTTTTTAATATTTTAAGCTGATTTCTAGGAATAAAATATTCCTTACTTTTCTTCAAAAAAACGAACAAATAAAATAGCAGCACCTTTTAAACAAAGCAGCTAATACACTTCTTTCCATTAAAAAAATTTTTTTAACAGCTTTCAAAACGAAAAAATAATAATAAGTTCATTAAAATAAATACATCATATAAAAAAAATCGTTTCTTTTTCCCCTGTTGCCGAAAATAATTTTTTAAACGAATTAATGCACTTACCAAAATAAAAAAAAAACAATAAAATGTCAACTTAAAGAAATAATTTTCATTGTCAAAAAAAAAAAAAAAAAAAAATCGTCTGCGCATATTTTACGAGTTTATTCACCGAAAACTAAATACCTAAATTAAAACTTTAGCGTGAAAATAAAAACAAATCATATCAACAATAATTATTTCACAGTTAAAACCACAGCAGCGGAGTCGGAGTCGGAGTCAATCTCATTTTGGGATAAAAGAGTCGGAGTCAAATATCCAAGAATCGGAGTCAGTCATTTGTCCTCCGTGTATAAATGTTTGCCAAAGCTACGAAGTCAGAGTCGAAGTCGGGGAGTCGGAGTCCGATTAATTGTCGGGAACAGGAGTCAGAGTCAGTGTCAGGTCCCCCTAAATTCTCGGAGTCGGAGTCGGGAGTTGGTCGTCAAGAGCTATTTCCAACAAAGTTTGTTTGAAGTAAATCCGCCTTCAAGTACGGAATCTACATTGACTTTCAGTTTCCCCGTAGGCGCTAATGTTAAGGGATTTGAACTGTTCAAAATTGAACGGAAAATTGTTCAAATCAAAAAGATATCTTATATACAAGTTTTTTATCAAAAGCTTTTTCCTACAAAGTTTGTTTGAAGCAAATTCGCCTCACAGTTCGGAATTGCTTTGAATTTCCCCGTAGGCGCTAATGTTAAGTTTTTTTGAACTGTTCAAAATTGAACAAAAAATAGTTCAAATCAAAAAGTGAAATATGGGAATGAGGTGTCCTCGCCGAGATCTTTCGAACAAAAAAAAGTTTGTTCGAATCGGACTATTCATTCAAAAGTTATTAGGGGGGGACAGACAGACAGACCGACAGACAGACCGACAGACAGACCGACAGACAGACAGACAGACCGACAGACAGACAGACAGACAGACCGACAGACATTTTTCCCCATCTCAATACCCTACTTTCCAATTTTTAATTTTTCAATATTCATTTAATTATTTTATTTATTTTTGACTTTTTTTTGTTTTTCACGATATTTTTAAGATGCATTAAGCCTTCTTTCATGCTTTTTTCTTCTTTTTCTGACTTTTACTGGGAAAGTAGGCTAAAAACTATAAAAACTAGGCTAATTGAAGATCTCGAGTGACCCTGATTAGAAAACACAAGAGCCCAACCAAACTATTCGAGATCGACATAACGCCTTTGTAAAAAATATTCAACTTGGCGGGCCGCTTCATTTGATGTCAAAAATCGAAAGCTGAAGTATCTAATGAAGAACCCTCAGGTGTATTAGAGATATGGTAATGCCCCCTTCTACTATTGGTACATAAAAAAATCGACTGTCATTGCTAAAGTCCAGCGTAGTGGGACACATCTTCTAATTTAATCTAGCCTAACTTTAGTCTACTTGAACATTACACAAATTAAATGTTTCTACAAAAAGAAGTGAAATCCCACCAAAAACATTCTGTAAAAAACTAGCCAAGTCTCGATGGAGCTGCTTGTTTATCTCTAAAAAGTAGTGAAATCTAGACAAAGTCATGACAAGTCTAAGGTTCCTTACTGCGATTTCTTTATTATTATAGTTAATGTTGTGTGACTTGGCCGTTAAAGGGTACACAAGGGTATAAAACCAGGTGCTCCATGACACCATTGCACCAATCTTTCGCCAGAACCGCTACCCATTGACGATGGAAAATTGCCACTTGGAAAACGTGTAAACAAAATTGACTTGTACCCACTAACGTATAAAGAATGTTTAACGGCCAAGTCACACAACATTAACTATAATAATAAAGAAATCGCAGTAAGGAACCTTAGACTTGTCATGACTTTGTCTAGATTTCACTACTTTTTAGAGATAAACAAGCAGCTCCATCGAGACTTGGCTAGTTTTTTACAGAATGTTTTTGGTGGGATTGATGTTTTACCTCAAGTACAAGTACATAATGATGACAAAAAAAAAAAAAAAAAAAAATGTGATATTCTGCTACCTGTTATATCATAGTTAACTGGACATTGCATTTTCTACATTAAAGTTTCAAGTGTGATGTCGGTTCAAGAAAAACTGACCGTCGATAGAAAATTATCTCTGAATTCATTGCATCATTAGATAAAAAACAATCCTGACAGAGGGGGTTAATATCCTGCATGTAAGAAATGTAGTAGTTTTGAATAATTACAGCATTAGGTATTCAAAGGGGTATAACTTTGATATACACCCCCAAAAATTTCGCGCCAAATCTGGCATTTCCTACGGACTTTTTAGGGTTGCTGTTTCTTACTTTGGTGTTGCTAATTTAGGTTTTTTCAGCTTTTAGGTTTTTGCTGTTGCCAAATTTAGTATTTTTTTGTATTTTGTACCATTTTTTGAGTTTTTTTTTAAAATTTTGTGGCAACAATTTTTGTGGTAACGAAGTTTTGTGTCAACAAAAACAAAAAAAGTCGCCAAATTTCCGATTTGAGGGGGGGGGGGGGTATATCAAAGTAGTTCCTTCAAAAGTTGCTACCTTATCCACTTGGGTAAGTATTTTGAAGTGTTCATATAGAAGTAAAAACTTGCCAATCGACAATGTTATCACTCAATGAGTATAATTTTGATTTTTTTCCTTCCTAGCCAACAGTCTTAGAACTAATTTAATTCTATACTAAACAAAAAAATTTTAGCTAATGAAACCTGTTGTATTTTGAAAAGTTGTTGCTGTTGCTACGTCTAATAACTCTTGGAAACGAAAGTTTTTGACACTGAAGAAACAGCCGTAAGATTTGTTTAATTTAGTTGCGATTTATTTCAGAAGAACCATTCACGTTTTTCATTTAGCTTGTTTTTTGTTTGGCGGACATTTTTTTTATTAGCCTAATTCAATCATTAGGCGAGCTACGTTTTATTTTAACGCAACATTAAGTCTTATTTAATGGTTCGTTTTATCATAAGTCCATTGATAAACAAAATAATGCATGGTATCGCCAAAAAAAGTAATTTCATTGTAAGTTTAATCAAGTAAGAACAGTAAATAAGATGAAAATAATCACCAAGATGAAAAATATGCGTTTTGAAACTACTTCTGCTACACTAATACCTGCCATACCTTTACGATATATATTTTCTGTATAAATATATATGTAGTGTACTTAAAATTTTGAAATGTGAAGATTTTCCGATTTCCTCTTAATAAAAATAAGAAATGTTAGCTTTTGATTTAATTGCTTGTACATTCAACCTTTTTATTTTAAAGAAGTAAATCTTTTTACCTTTCTTAAAAAGTTAAGTGTTCATAATACCTTCCTTCAAAAGAAAGATCATTTTCAAGGCCAAATATTTAATTCTATGTTGAAGGTGAAGACATGAAAAGCAATACTGTGTCAAATGACGCACTATGACAAAAAAAAAAAAAAAAAAACATACCGCCATAAGTTGCATCATTAATTATTATTAAAAGTTTCATAGAAATGTAAAACTAGAAAACGAGGAGCAATCATAAACGATATTTTCTTGTTTCGCCAAGGTAGAAAATAAACAAGTTGCCAAGTAAAGTGACGCACCTGTAATAAAAAAGTCTTTTTGGCGGATTACGAGTATTATTGATGGATGTTGGTTTGTTTGTTTTCAGGATTATTTTAATCAACTTTTTACGTTATTTAATGAATCGGTTTTTACTTGGCTGACTTTAAAAGATTAATTTAATTGTTCGGTGGATATTTTTTCATTGTAATGGAGAATTTAATCTCATTTTATTGATTGTTTTGTTAAAAATTTTAAAAAATAATAATAATTTGAATTTTGACCTCTTGAATTCAAATTATGTTTTTCGCAATCACGAGTGTGTATGTGTATGTAGGCGTGTGTGTTTATGTGTGTGTGGGGGGGGGGGAATGTGTATGTGTGTGTAGGCATTTGTGTTCGTGTCTGTGTGTAGGCATGGGTGTGTGGGTTGTTGTGTGTAAGTGTGTGTATGTGTAGGTGTCTGTTTGTATGCGCGTGCGTATGTGTTTGAGTGTGTGTATGTGTTTGTGTATGTGTTTGTGTAAGTGTGTGTAGGTGTATGTATGTGTATGTAGGTGTATGTGTGTGTGTGTAGGTGTATGTATGTGTGTGTATGTGCTTGTGTGTGTGTGTGTGTGTACGTGCGTGTATGCATGCGTGTAAGTGTAGGATTTTGACGCAACCTGGAGACGGTTTTCGCTAGAGGAGCAGCATCGTGAGGAGCCGGTCGACGGTGATGCTGCAGAGGGTGATGGTGGGAAAATAAAATGATAGCACATCAAAACAGTCAAATGCCACGGAAATATAAGTTCGTTGCTTGCGGCACCTGGGGCCCTGCCCCTTATCCACAGCTAAAAAAAATCTGCAGAAAATCTTTTTAAAAAAATCTGCAGAAAATTTAAGCATATTTGGAACATGGTTTCTAAAGAAAATCTGCATATTTTATCTGTAGATTTTTTGCAGAAAGCGTGTTCCAAATATGCTCAAATTTTCTGCAGATTTTTTCTGCAGATTTTGTGAAGAAAGCATGTTTCAAATATACTTAAATATTCTGCAGAAAATCTGTAGATAAACTGCAAAAAATGTACCCAGCAAATTAAAAATAGTAGATAACAATTAATAACAAATGAAATTAATGCAATAAAAATCCGAAAACATTTTTAATTTTAATTTTCGATATTTCTTTAATAAAAATGAGTAAATTCACTGCAGAGTGGTGTTTCATGTTTGTTTAATAAAACATATAATTAAAACTTGAACTACTCCTCCAAAATGAAAATTTAAATTTTATTAAATTGGAGTTTATGCAAATTGAAATAATTAAACCAAATTTGTCACAAAAATACATCGCTATGATTGTAAAATTAGTATAAAGTTTCAAGACGAAATAATAAATAGAACTATTTGTATAAATTAAAAATTCCGAAAAATTCCTCCAAATCGACCACGTGGTGGAAAGTAATTTAGTTAATTAGGCTGGTTATTATTGAGACATCGTAACACAATTTTTTTTGTTAATAGATATTGACAACGTAAATGTTCGCTCAAAATTTTAAGGCAATCGGTGGAAAAGTAAAAATTTCAAAAATTAAAAACCTCCTATTAGGCATAACATTTCAAACTAACCCTAATATACTATACACTTATTAAATAAAAGTTAATTTAATCAAATAATAATTGTTGAATTTTAAAGTGTCTTACCTTTTTGTGAACCGAGGCATGAATCCAATATTTTTTCATGGGTTTCCAATGATGAAACTTGAAATTTCCCTAATTATTTGTTTCCGTGGCGGAGCAAAAAAAAACAATACGCGTCACCTGGTCGAGGGGTCATCTACTCTCGTAGCTTTGTGGCACTCGAATATTGCGGAACTGACCGAGGCCTCCGTGGACGGTAAGAGGCTTGGCGTTCGGTGCGTTTGTACTCGAACGGCGCGCCGCTCGAGAACATTATTTCAAGTCATATTTGTTCTTATTCAATTTCAATTTCCTGATTTTTCTCCAAGTGAGTCAAATTTGACTCTGTTCCAATCCGTATCCTTCTTGAAACTGACATTTTTGAAAGCCCTTTCAAACCATGTAATAACTTGCGTTATTCAATATCGTTTTGTTTTCAAAAAAAAAAAGATGTATTGTAATTTCACTTTTATTTGATTTGAATCATGCACTTATATTAAAACTAGCAAAAATACCCGGCGTTGCCTGGGTCAGTAATAATTATTAGAAAAAATCGTTACTTGCTTTTGTTTTCTGTTTTAAGTAAAAGAATTTAAAACACATCTTTTTGACGTGATTAAAAATCGAGTTTCTTCCTTACCCATAAAACTAAAATAGCAATAAGTATAAAAACAAAGTAGTATTGATTTAGAAACGAAAGCACTATATTTAAGCATATACAAATTTAAAAAACATGAAATTAATCTTCTCATGTTTAAAAAGATTAATCTGTTGATACTTTTTTTTAAAATGGAGTCTAAAACCTTCTCTGTATGGCTAATGAAGTACGAAGTGATTAAAAAAAAGTAGCTGCGCTCGTAATCCCCTTATACTTGCTTTAGTTATTTCGGGAAATTTCAATCATTGTGGCTCTTGGTGCGATTTTACCGAATTTGCGAAAGTCGTTTCGAGGTACCTTCGATGATGCTCCCCCATTCTTTCCTTACTTTATAAAACGATATGATATTAATTTTCGTTACAGAGATATCGTCGCCAGATGCTGAGATATTTTTGGTCACCATAAAATGGCGCTAAACAGTTTCATCCGAAATGTTACCAAAATAAGTAATAAAATTTGGTGATTGTTTGAAATTGTGCAAAAAGGAAAATTAATGGAAGTTTTTGTGCTGTTTATGGATTTGCCTAATTTAGTTGCTGGATTATTTAACACAGTAAAAAAAAGTCTTTTGAAAATTCTTTGATTGGCGATATTTTGTTTACATGGTGAAAGCTGAGAAACATTATGACGTAGTCTTCGGCTTCAAAAACAGCAACGTTGAAAAAACTGCCAAATGCATCAGCTACGGAAATCTTTCTGCAAAAATTTTGGCGATCTGCTGGTTGTTTGGATAATGAGTAAGTGTTCAATTAGCATAAATAATAATAAAAACCATTAATTACTTTAAAGTTCCGTTTAAATGGAAAATCATCAGCCAAATCATGTATTATTTGCCAATCTTGTGCAAAAATCTTACTTCAAGATTTGACTTGAGAAAAGCCTTGAACAATCACGAAAAGCAAAAGAAGTCAACAATACAACAATTGTCGCTATCGACAGGGAGTTGAGATGATACACTAAATACTGTATTGAGTTGAGGAAAGCCTTCGAACATGGATCTAAAAAGCTCATAACTCGTTTTTTATTCTACTTAGAAATTTCGAACAGGTGCCATCTTCAGCAGAAAAATCAGAGCTTTCGATGGACATATAATATAAATATGTGCAAGTATTTTTTCATCCCAATATTAGAGAATTTATACAAAAATTGTGTTTTATTGCCCCCCTAAGGGGGTTTTGCCCCCCATAACGGGACGAAAACTACCCTATGTGTTATTCTGATGCATAAGCTATATTATTGTAAAGTTTCATCAAAATCCGTTCAGTAGTTTTTGCGTGAAAGAGTAACAAACATCCATACATCCATCCATACATCCATACATCCATCCATACAGACAAACTTTCGCATATATAATATTTGGATTTGCCTAATTTAGTTGCTGGATTATTTAACACAGTAAAAAAAAGTCTTCTGAAAATTCTTTGATTGGCGATATTTTGTTTACATGGTGAAAGCTGAGAAACATTATGACGTAGTCTTCGGCTTCAAAAACAGCAACGTTGAAAAAACTGCCAAATGCATCAGCTACGGAAATCTTTCTGCAAAAATTTTGGCGATCTGCTGGTTGTTTGGATAATGAGTAAGTGTTCAATTAGCATAAATAATAATAAAAACCATTAATTACTTTAAAGTTCCGTTTAAATGGAAAATCATCAGCCAAATCATGTATTATTTGCCAATCTTGTGCAAAAATCTTACTTCAAGATTTGACTTGAGAAAAGCCTTGAACAATCACGAAAAGCAAAGAAAGTCAACAATACAACAATTGTCGCTATCGACAGGGAGTTGAGATGATACACTAAATACTGTATTGAGTTGAGGAAAGCCTTCGAACATGGATCTAAAAAGCTCATAACTCGTTTTTTATTCTACTTAGAAATTTCGAACAGGCGCCATCTTCAGCAGAAAAATCAGAGCTTTCGATGGACATATAATATAAATATGTGCAAGTATTTTTTCATCCCAATATTAGAGAATTTATACAAAAATTGTGTTTTATTGCCCCCCTAAGGGGGTTTTGCCCCCCATAACGGGACGAAAACTACCCTATGTGTTATTCTGATGCATAAGCTATATTATTGTAAAGTTTCATCAAAATCCGTTCAGTAGTTTTTGCGTAAAAGAGTAACAAACATCCATACATCCATCCATACATCCATACATCCATCCATACAGACAAACTTTCGCATATATAATATTAGTAAGATTGATTTTCATGTCATATTATTTGTACAATACAATAAACAGACATTTTTTATTTGGTAAATGTTTCAAACGTGTTGCAATGCTTTTAAATTTCAATTTAAGTTATCAAAATATAAATCAAAGTACTTGGGGGAAAAGTTTAAGTTATTTATTGCTGATTTTAATTAGAAAAACAAAAAAATGTGTTTAATTTTCTAAAAACTGAAAAAAATATTAAAAAAAATTAAAGTGTGAAAAACTTTTATGCTGTAATAAAACTTTAAAAAATAATTTAAATTGAAATACAGATTTCTTTTTGATGACCATAAAATATCTACAAACGTGCGAATTATTTAAAGAAAACTGTAAGAGAATTTTTTGTGTAGATTTTCTGTAGTTCTAATTGAAGAAAATTTGCAGATTTTTTTTTGACCTTCAAAAAATCTGCAGAATATTAAGAGAAAACTAAAAGGAAAACTTTTTTGTGTGGATTTTCTGCAGATTATTTTGAAGACAAAATGCAGATTTTGCTTGTCTTCTAAAAATCTGCAGAAATCTTGAAAAATACTTTTAAAAAAAATTTTTTTCTGCAGATTTTCTGAAGATTATTTTTAGCTGGGTCCTCTGGTGTGGTATGTTGATAGTTCCCCGGTTGGGGCCATGGCTTTATTTTGGCGCAGAAGATGGTTGCGTGGATGTACGAGAGATGTGGCTTCCTCTAACGGGAGTACCATAATGGTTAGCCGAAGGCTCTTCAAAGTAAATTTCAACTAAAGTTCTTCTTTATTTAAATAAGTTTAAGTATTTTTTTTTTTTTCGCTTCCTACATATTTTTTTAAAGTTTTATACTTTTTTTTCCCCGTGGGGGATTTTTAGGCCATTTGAATGAATAAAAATAAAATAAAATTAAGACAATGATAAAATGTTGATAAGAAATTTAAAAAGAAAATAGTGAAATGAAAATAGATAGGAGCATGCTCCCAGCCAGAGTGTAGCACAATAACTAGAGTCGAAACGAGGTATGAACCCGATAAGGGATTCACTCACCCCGTTTCGAAATTGAAACTAAGCTAGCAGAGCGCGAGGCCTGCGAGAATTTGCCGGATCCAATGGATCGTAATTTGGAAGGATGTTAAGTAGTGGATTGCCAACACGGGGGATGTTGTAGTGAAATCTCTTGGCAGTCAAATGAACGCAATAAGCAATCGTGATTGCTCAAAAAAAAAAAAAAAACGTACATAGATTTGCCAAAGTAGTTTTTATGTAATTTAGGCTAAAACTTGAGGCAAAGAATAACATCAAAAATTCTCGCCAAGTTAAAAATTGCGTCGAAGAAAATCACTCTAAAAATTTCAATAATTAACTTTTTTTTGTAATTTAGGGAAAATATCGCTTACTACGGATTTTGAATCCAACTTTGATTTTCTGTTTTGAAATATCAAACACTTGGAGATTAAAAAAAGCGTGATATGAAAAATTTAACATGTAACAGGATTTCCGTATAACAATAATATGGCTGACGATCGGCCGATGCATGATGACGTCAATTTTCAGTTCACAGGCATCGACTCTAGTGTGGTGAAGGGCTGAGCGAGAGTCCCAACAAATTAATGAATGCTATTAGAATATTTTCACAACGGTTACGTGATATTTTATATGAAACTACGGATATGAATAATAAAATATTTTATTTCATGTTTCCATGGTTACACTTTTAAAATCCATCTTTCGCATTTAAATTTCTTAAAAGTATTTTAATATCTGTCGTCAAAGGGTAATTTTGCATGGTGTTTTTCTTCTTTTCTTTAAGTTACTCTTTAAGTTATTAAGTTATTCTTTTAATTAATTGTTGAATATATGTCACTTGACACAATTTTTGTTCTCAAGGTAGATCGGGCAAAGCCGGGCAACGCAGCTCTTAATATGTAAAGATTTGAAAGCTACTGTTAATGTGATTTTATACCTTTTTGTTTGTTTGGCGATATAGTTATTATTGCGAAAGAAAAAACATCCGCTTCACTGGCAAAAGGATTTGGGTTCCGGTAGCGTGGTCGCTCGGCATGTTAGGCGCTGTTACGTTCTGGTTCGAAATGAACATACTTACAAAACACAATGTGGACTGTATAAAGTTAAATCAACACACTTTATTAGTCGGAGCCACTACTCCTAATTAACTTCTAATCTTAATATATAAAAATCAATGTCCTGAGATAACATATATACATATATATATATATCAACGCACAGCCGAAACCGCTGAAGCTTCAGACTTGAAATTTGGCAGACATGTCCGCATGATTACGAAAGTAACCACTAAGAAAGGATTTTTCGAAATCTCAATTAGTTCGGGAGAAATTAATTAAAACCCCTTAATTTCTGCGAAATTAAAACCTGTCATTGAAATTCAAATCCCTTTTTTTCAAAGACTTTCCTCCATTCAAATCATTATTCAGTACTTCATCTCAACTTTTGGTCGTAGCGAACTATAAATTTGATATTGTTTTTGTTTCTCACGTGATTCTTCGAGGCTTTTCTCAAATCAAATCATAATGTTTCTGTCTTTTGCTTTCGTTTTTTCAAAACTAGAAACAAAGTTTTTAAGAACATCATCACAGGCGGACTATCCTTTTGAATTTAGAAGAGTGCAGTTTCCTGTTAAAGTTTGCTTTGCAATAACCATTAATAAGTCACAAGGACAGACATTAAAAGTAGCAGGGATCCATTTAGGAGAAGACTTTTTTTCACACGGTCAATGTTATGTAGCTTGCTCCAAAGTCAGTTCATCAAGCAGCTTAATAATTTTAGCACCAGAAAAAAAACTAAAAATGTTGTATACAAAGAAGTTCTTGCTTAAACATAGGTATAACAATAAAATGTGGATGGCCTGTGTTTGCAAAGATAATCAATACTTTAAAAGGATCGTTAGTAACAGTTAAAGATCGGTTAAGGACAAGGGCATATATATAAGGAGTCCAGGGGCCCCGGGATCCTCCCCAAATTAGAAAAAGTTATAGGTAATAAGTAATTATTATAGGGGATTTTCGAAACTAGGTGCACCAAGCACTGTTAACATCTTCTAATTCCATTACCGAGCAATGCCGGGTACGGGAATGCTAGTAATACATATGAAGCCACTACTTCAAAATAAACAACGCATGAAGCCACTGCTTCATTAGATGCAACAACACTTTTTGCAAGAAGAAAGAACAAAAAAACACAACAATTATTAAAACTGTTGCCATAGAAAACAATTAAAAATTAAACTTTTTTACGAGGTAACATTTTTTTGGAGGAAGTACCAAACATACCGCTCCCGTTGAAATCTCATTAGGTTTCAACTTTTTTTTTTAATGCAATAATTTTTTTTAGAAATAATAAATGGCAACAACTAAATTACAAACTGCAACAAAGAAAAATTTAAATAAATAAATAGTTAAGTTGAAATTGGAAGTAAATAAACCTAATTTATGCCTCTTTTAAAATGTCCGTATTTAGTATACACAGTCACTACTCGGACGCTTCCATTCCGGGAAAAAGTTCAACAATCCGACCAAGAGTCCACTCTAGTGGCGCGGCATTTTCTCTGTGAACTAGAACAATGTCCCCAACCTTCAAATTTTGGCTGCACCTTCCACCACTTGGAGCGAGGTTGAAGAGTATGAAGATAATCTCTTGACCAGCGGTTCCAGAAATCCAGGCGAAGTCTCTGAATGAGCTTCCATCTCTCAGAGAGAGAAGAAGCTCTAGATGAAGTATTTGGCTCAGGAAATTGGAGAATGAGACCCCCAACAAGAAAATGAGCTGGAGTCAGGGCACTGAGGTCAGATGGGTCGGATGATAATGCGGTAAGAGGTCTGGAGTTGAGGCAGGCCTCTATTTGAAGAAGGAGCGTGTAAAACTCCTCAAAGTTGAGCAGCGCAGAACCGGACACTTTCACTAGCAATTGTTTAGTACTTTTAATAGCAGCTTCCCACAGTCCTCCGAAATGAGGTGTATATGGAGGAATGAAGGACCATTCTATTCCTTTCATTGAACTATTGAACTGAAATCTTGCACTTCTGCTTCGCGGCACAATTGGTATAATCTTTTAAGAACTCTTGAAGTTCCCTTGAAATTTGATCCATTATCTGATAGCATTTTACTTGGACATCCTCTTCTGGATATAAATCTGCGCAATGTTGCTAGAAATGCAGCAGTCGATAATTCTGAGACAAGTTCTAGGTGTACTGCCTTGGTTGCTGAACAAATGAAAAGACAAATGTAAGACTTAAACTTGGTAACTGATCGTTTATGAGCACATTTTGTGTAAAAGGGTCCAGCAAAATCAATTCCAACAATTTCAAAGGGACGAGTTTGCTCAATTCTTGACGCCGGAAGATCTCCCATCACTTGAGGAGCCGATTTTAAACTCAACTTGAAGCACTTCAAGCATTTCTTAAGTTGTTTTCTAACAACTGATCTACCATCAACAAACCAGAATTTTTGCCTTATTAAAGACAACGTTTGCTGCGGTCCAGCATGGATATAAGTAGTGTGATAGTAATCTATGACCTTCTCTGTAAAGCTGTGATTTTTCGGTAACAGCATGGGATGCTTTTGATCGTACGATAAGGATTGGTGTTTGGAAAGTCTGCCTCCTACACGAAGAATGCCGTCAGAGTCAAAAACACATTTAGAGGAAGCAATTTACTATTACGCGGTAATGGCATTCCTTTAGTTAGCAATTTTCTCTCGGACGTGAACTCATTTTCTTGAATTGTTCGCACCACACAAAGCACTGAGTTATGAAGTTCTTTGGATGTCAAACAACCAGAGATTTTGGTACGACTGGAACAGCTATTGTTCAAATATCTCAAAACCGATGCACAAACACATATCAACTTTGTAAACGAAGATATTTTTGCCACGAATTCAGGAACAGATTTTAATTTAGATGCGCACGTAATGATTTTTTGCTTCTCCTCTACAGCACATTCAGGAAGAGAATATGTCTCTGTAACGTCTAATGGTATGAAACTACTCATAGGTTGACTTAACCAGTTTGGACCTCGTAACCACATGTCATTGCTGATTAATTGAGACGGAAGTAAACCTCTGGTTCCTAGATCCGATGGATTTTCAGTTCCAGGGACGTGAAACCACTTGAGTGATGGGATGGTTGCCTGAATTTTAGACACTCTGTTTGCAACAAATGCTTGCCATTTCTATGGTTCAGTTGCAAGCCATGCGAGAGCTATTTTGGAATCAGTCCATGCTACAGTATTCTGAACTGGAACTTGAATATTTTTCAAAACAGCAGCTAACAAATCAGCTAGCAACAATGCTGAGCACAGTTCCGAACGAGGCAGAGACTGAGTTTTCAAGGGTGCAACCCTTGTTTTCGCAGTAAGCAAAGACACACGAAAATCCGAATTCGGTAATAAACATCTCACATAAATTGCTGCACAGTACGCTTTTTCTGAAGCATCACAAAATGCGTTCAACTCTATATCTGTATGCGAAGAAGTTAGAACTAATCTTGGAATTTTCATTTGTTCAAGGAGATGCAGTAGTTCTTCACAAAATGATATCCGATTCCTGTTTAATTCTTCGGGAATGATTTAATACCAAGAAAGTTTATACTTCCACAATTCTTGAAGTAACACTTTCATAAACACTACACAAGGGGAAAGCAATCCCAAAGGATCAACAGGATTCGTACTCAATTTCAGAAATAAAATGAAGGAGTTTTGAAGGAGTACTAATGGGCTGTCCTTAAATGACGTCACTTTTTTTTCACAATGTTTGACCCCCTTCACATTTGTCACAAAGTGTCACACTCTATCTTACTCCTCCTCTTGCCACATGTCATATTTTTATAAACATATTGTTACAATAACTGTGTGATGTCACTTTTTGTCACCCTCTCTCTTCCCCTTGTCACAATTTCATGAACCTGTCTACCCCTCAAGGCATGACATCACTAATATCATAACTGCGATTTACTAAACAATTGTCTTTTTAACACAGTCACTTAATACAGTACATGTATTTTTAAATATTTAAATAATAATTAGACAAACTGACTTTTGCCGCTGAGAGTGGGGCGGAGGGAAAAGCAATAATCATTTAACTTGAAAAAATAGCCGAGCACCATTTGAGCATGGTTTACTTCATTTATGAAATGTCTTAATCATCTACTAATATTTTCACCTTCAACTTTTATAATTTATATGATCAATTTGTAAATCCCATTTTTGTGAGGAAAAACATATACAAAATTACTACATTAAAATCGCCCTTGTGACGAAGATAAGTTGTCGATCGAAATATTTTAAGTTACTGTCACAGAGGAAGACTATATAGTCTTGAACTAAGAAAGAAGGAGTTTTGAAGGAGTTCAAGCCGAAATGAAGGAGTTTGAAGGGTCCTTCAAAAAAATTTCCTAAATGAAGGACTATTGGAGGAGTTTTGAAGGAGCGTACGAACCCTGGATCAAATACACGGGAAATCTCAGACAGTATTTCCCTCTTGGAGTATTCTAGATTTTGTTTCACAGACTCAATGCTAAAACTAAAATAATCAGCTTTTGGACACCACTGGATACCAAGAACTTCAACTTCAGTTTCTAAGTTTGCAGCCTCTTCTTCATCTACAAACTCTTTAATCACGTTGGTGTTATTAGATTTCCACTTACGAAGATTAAATCCTCCCTTTGCCATCATAGTCTTTAACTGCTTCACAAGCTCAGATGCTTCTTCTTCCGATGACGCACCACTTAAAAGGTCATCGACGTAAAAATGATTCAATGTAGCGTTTGAAGCAAGGGGAAAGCTGTCCTTCTCATCTAAGGCAAGCTGATGTATTGTTCTCGTGGAGAAAAATGGCGCACTTGCAGTTCCATACGTTACCGTGAGCAATCTGTATTCTTTTACCGGTTCTTCTAAACTACTTCTCCACAAAATTCTCTGCCAATCTACGTCTTCAGGATGTACCCTTATTTGTCGAAACATTTTCTCCACATCGGCACAGACTGCAACCGGAAATGTTCTGAATCGAAGTAGAATGGGATACAATTCCAACTGTACGCGTGGGCCCACCATCAATAGATCATTTAGGGAGTATCCTGATGATGATTGGGACGATGCATCAAACACCACGCTCAATTTCGTTGTTGTACTAGACTCTCTCAAAACTGGAAAATGAGGAATGTAATATGCTTCACTCTTTGCATAATCAGTTTCGGGAACTGGTTCCATGTGTTTCAGCTGAAGGTATTCCTTCATAAAATCCTGATACTGTTTATATTTTGCCGGGTTTGAGCTCAAGAAACGTTCAACTGCATTCAACCTGCGTAAAGCATTCTGTCTAGATTCACCTAATTCTGTTAGAGAGGTGTGGAAAGGCAATTGTACTATGTATTTTCCATCTTCAGCCCTAGAATGAGTATTTTTGAAATGTTCCTCACAAGCCTTCTCAGCACTTGATAGAAAACTAACAGATGGCACCGAGTCCAACTCCCAAAACTTGGAAATAAGTTCATTAGTATCAATATGTATATTATTCAACACAAGTAAAACATTATCCCTAAATAAATTGACAGAACCTGAAATGATCCAGCCAAAAGAAGAACGAACTGCTGAGGGATAACCATCACCTCTGTTGCTAATTTCACCTTTTAACACTTGAAGGAAAATATCTATACCAAGCAAAATGTCAATTCGAGCTGACTTATGAAAAGAGGGATCTGCGAGTACTAGATCCTTCAAGGCTTCTTGAATTCTAACATCAATTGATGTGTGCGGTAGATTTCCCACAATTTTATTCATTACAAATGCTGAACTTTTAAGCTTTGGCTTAGAATCGAAATGCAGAGAAAACTCCAAGTCTACAAGACCATTAGTACGAGCGGCAGTAGCGCCAAGACAGGACACCGCTATGTTTGCCTTTTTTCTACCTAATCCAAGTCGATTAACACAATCTTCAGTAATAAAATTAGCTTGACTACCAGGGTCTAATAAGGCACGACATAACTGAAACCTCCCAGAAGAATCTAAGGCCTTGATAAGAACTGTACATAGCAATACTTCTTTATTTTCGCTTCTAGATAATCTTTCTTCCACTTGAAGAGAAGTAGTACCTGTGTAGATGCTAGGAAGTTCACCGGAAAGCCTAACGTTATTTTTACTTTCATCAGCATTGCACATTTTTCCTGGAGTAAAAGGTTCAGCTTCAATAGAGAAGGTACTAGAGATTTGTTTATTGTCCGAATTCACTGCACTCATACCTTTATCACCCCTATCAATATGCAGTATAGAATTATGCGGTTTTCCGCACTCTTTGCATTTTGAGGACATTTACAGAATTTTAACAGGTGAGAGGAAGAAAGACAACAAAAACACAGATTATAAACTTGACAAAATAAATTCTTTTCTCAACAGGCACATTTTTAAATATAAAACATTTCACCAATGCATGATTACCTTTACAAAATGTACAATTTACTTTTGCTTCAGTCAATAAAGATGTGACTTTGCAATTAGAATTTTTCCTTTCATTAAAAGAATTTTTACTGTTCTGTAATGTACGAGCTTGTACACGAAGAAATGAGAATAATTGCTCCAAGGTACCTAATTCATCTTTTTTTAATTCCCGTTCCCACCAACTTCTCGTATTTTTGTCCAGTTTTTCAACTAATGCGTAAACAACCATTTTTCAACTAATGCGTAAACTTCAGCAAATTCTTCAATTTTATGACCTATAACAGCCAAAGAGCTCACAAATTCATTAGCTGAATCAATTAAATTAAGAATTGCCTGAGGCGATTCATTAATTCTTTGTAAATTAAACATTTTTCTAATAAGTGCATTTACTGGTTCTCGCTTATCAGAAAACCTATCTTCAAGTAGTTGCCAAGCAACCGAATAGTTTGCATTTGAAATCGGCAAAGAATTTATAATTCTTAACGCTCCATCTTTACAACTACCCTTCAAATATTGCAATTTCATTGCATCTGAAATGCTTTAATTTTCATGAACACTAGTCGTGAATAAATCCTTAAAAGTTAACCACTCTTCAATTTTCCCCGAAAAAATGGGAAGAGAAAGAACAGGTAATTTAACTTGTGCGGAATTGTCGCCATTTTCTTTTAGAACAAGTTTTTTCGGTTTTCACATTCACACTATCTTTTGCGCGATTAATTTTTAAAGCAAGGTCGTCAATTATATCTTGCAGTAAATAATTTTCATTCATAAATTCCTCTATTTCAGTTTCCTTACACATTCCATAAATTGCATCAAAAATGGAATTTATCTCTACCGATAATTGATTTGTCTTGGTTTCAAATAACTTGAGTTCCACCAAATCGGCTTTTTTCAACAGAATTCACTACTTTTTCATTATGGCGATTTAATGCCGCCTTGGCGACAAATAATTTTATTTTTAATTCATTCATAGTTTGACGAAATAAAGTGAACAATAATTGTAAATGACTCACCGCTAATTACTCAAAGCTCCGGTCTCTGGAGGACCATTTCTATGTTACGTTCTGGTTCGAAATGAACATACTTACAAAACCACAATGTGGACTGTAATAAAGTTAAATCAGCACACTTTATTAGTCGGAGCCACTACTCCTAATTAATTTCTAATAATACATATGAAGCCACTACTTCAAAATAAACAACGCACGAAGCCACTGCTTCATTATATGCAACAACACTTTTCGCAAGAAGAAAGAACAAAAAAACACAACAATTATCAAAACTGTTGCCATAGAAAACAATTAAAAATTACACTTTTTTACGAGGAAATATTTTTTTGGAGGAAGTACCAAACAGGCGCTGAGCGGTTCAGTATAGGATTATTGTTTTAAGGCAACCGTTAATGTAATTCATTGTTTTGGCGATTTGTTTTGAAAGAAAAGAAACTTTTGATTTGTTTTTCTCCGAGTGAAATGTACGACATTTTCTTCTTTTTTTCTGACGATGATTTTTGAATGTTCCACGGGATGTTTTTTTTCGTTAGAGGGATGGATTATGATAGCGTGGTTGCTGGGCAAGTTTGGCGATAAACAATAGAGTTTCGGAACTATTTTTACATTTGAAAGATATTATTTGATGTCTTTTTTTGAGCAATCACGATTGCTTATTGTTCTCATTTGACTGTGTTTGATGTTCCGTGCCTTTTTCAGCTTGGACCAGAAGCCTCGGCAGCACCACCCACCGTCCTCTGCAGGCGGCGCGGCGCGGCTGCTCCGGTCCTGAGTTATCCGCTTCTCCTGGTCGGAGGCGTCCATGTCCCTCGCACACTCACTCACACACACACACACACACACGCCTACGTGCATACACACAGGTCTACGCACACACACAAGCCTACACACTTACACACACAACTATGCACACGTAGCCGCCCAGGAGGAGAGGCAGGCTGGGGGGGGGGGGGACAGGAGCTGTTTCTAGAAACATTGACTCCAATGAGTAGGGTCCTGTCTCAGTTCGTGATTGCAAAAAATATAATTTGAATTAAAAATTTCAAAATTCAAATTAATTTTAATTTTTGTTTATTTGGCGAAATATTTTAAATTGCAGTAAAAACCACTTCACTCGCTAAATAGAGTTTTAAAGCAACTGTAAATCTAATTTAATGATTTGACAAAAAGTTTTAAATTCCAAAGAAACTTAATTTTTTTTTTTTTTTTTGAAAAGGTGTGTACTCATTTTATACAAAGGAAATTGATCATTTCACATCAGAGGGGGAGGGGGCGTCAATTTTTTTTATTCAACGGATTTCCATTAAATTTTTAGCACGGGCTTCGCTGTGTGGGTACTGCTAGTTACTTATAAAACGTCTACTATTATTGAGTAAGTTGCTTCTTCGTCATTACAAATATAAATTTCCAAATAACCAGGCGCGGATCCAAAGGGGGGGGGGCAATGGGGGCAATTGCCCCTCCCTGGGAAAATCAGGGACGCCAGTAGGAAGGGGGCGCCGAAAGCGTCCCTAGACGAATATTTAAATACCAAAAAGAAAGAACGAAAGATAGTCGGAAAATTTATTTGTCTCATTCACCAGTTCTCAACCTGTGTGAAGTGGGGCGCTTCCGTGCCCCTCTAGGGGGCGCAATATCCGCAAGTTCTGAGCTTTCTTTCTGCATTTGGTAGGAAAATTTTGGAATTGGGTACAAAAGAAAGACATTTGGAAAATTTATTTGGTTCATTGACCACTTCTCAATGTGTGGAGAGTAGGGCACGTCCCTTAGGGGCGCAATTTCGCAACTAATGAATTTTACTTCTAAATATAGCGGGAGGGGGGGGGAGTTTTGGAATTAGGGACAAAAGAAAGAAATATACTTGGAAAATTTATTTGTCTCATTTACGATTCTAAACCAATATCAAGTAGTGCGCTTCCACGCCCCTCTTAGGGGCGCAATATTCGCAACTTAAGAAATTTCCCTCCAAATTTAGGGGAAAAGTTTTAAAATTGGGTATAGAAGAAAGACATTCAGAAAAGTTATTTGGTTCATTCACCAGTTCTCAATCTGTGGGGAGTGGAGCGCGTTCCCCTAGGGGGCGCATTATCCGTAACTAATGAGTTTTCCTTTGAAATTTAGAGAGGAAGTTTTGGAATTAGGTACAAAAGAAAGAAAGATACTTGGAAAATTTATTTGTTTCATTCACCGGTTCTCAACCTGCGGGAAGCGAGCCGCTTCCGCGCTCCTCTAGGGGGCGCACTATTCGCAACTTATAAATTTTCACTCTAAATTTAGGGAAGGGGGGAGTTTTGGAATTTGGTACAAAAGAAAGACATTTTAAAAATTTATTTGGTTCTTTCACCGGTTCTCAGCGCCCCCTGGGTGGCGCAATATCTGCAACTTATGAGTTTCCCTATACATCAACTGGGAAAGTTTTGGAATTGGGTACAAAAGAAAGAGAGACATTTGAAAAATTTATTTGGTTCACTTACCAATTCTATATCTGTGAGGCGCCCGCGCTCCCTAGGGGGTGCAATATCTGCATTTTATGAGTATCCCTCAAAATTTAGGGGAAGTTTTGGAACTGGGTGCAAAAGAAAGACAATAAAAAAAAAAAATTTTTACGTCATTAACCGTTCCTCAACCAGTGAGGAGTGGGGCGCGTCTGCGTCTGCTTAGGGGCGCAATATCATGAGAATTGCCCGTTCTCAACAGCGGTTACAAAAATTTTTCAAGTGAGGAGCGATTGATTTTAATCATTCAACCTTTCCTACGTATCCTCAGGCCCTGATTAACGCACAGGCCTACTAGGCCTGGACTACTAGGCCCCTCTTCAAAAGGGGTCCCAAATTACTTAAAGAATTATGCATGGCATTACAACTATATGAAAAATACACACATTTTTAAAATAATAGCCTTCAGGGAGACCTCCAAATTGTTGTGGGCCTTGGGCCTCACTTTTATTAGTCGAGCCCTGCGTATCCTGGTTACACATGTTAATAACACAGGTTTAGGTCTTCAATTGTGAAACATTTCCGCTTGAGAACTCTGATCCCCCACCCCTTTTCCCTGCTATTATCGAAGATCATCTAAAATTGCGTTTTTCAACATTCAGCAATAAAAAAAACTGTGGGGGAGGCCCTCCTAGAGGGAGCGGCCCTCCTTTATCCTCCTTAGAGTCCCTATATAGAAGCTAGCTTCTATATAGGGACTCTAATCTTCCTAACATCATCGAAGAGCGTCAAAAATTCCATTATTGACTTCAATTTCTAAAAATTTCCGGAAGAGAGTTTCAGAATTCCATTTCTTCGTTTATCGTTAAAGCTGGCTTGCGATTGTGTTTTTTATTTATGATTTTAGTTTTCAAAAATATCTGAGGGAAGGAGCGAGCCTCTCCCCTCTCTGCCATCACCGAAAATCGCCAAAAATTGCGTTTTTGAAGCTTCGATTTCGAAAAATGTTCGCGGGAAAGTTCCAAATCCAAACCCTTCCACTAACGCCTAACGTCATCAAAGAAATACTACAATTACGTCTTTAGAATTTTAATTTCGACAAAATTTCCAAGAAAGAGACTCCTAACCTCTCTTTGTGAAGCATCATCGAAGATCGTCTGAAATTGCGTTCATGAAACTTTAAAAAAAAAAAAAAAAAAAAAAAAAAAAAAACCACATAAACCTCATTCCTCCCTTCAACATTACGAAAGATAGTTTACAATAGCGTTTTTATGACTTAAGTTTTGAAAACTATCTGGAAGTAGGGGGTTTGGAGGTGAAAACACCCCTTAGAGCCATTGGTTTTAACATAAATGCCAATAGTACAGTAATTTAATCAAAAAACCACCTTCAAAAGGTATTTTTGATTTAAAAAAAATCCACTTCATCAAAAAACCTTCTCCCGAGGATATTTTTAATTTAAAAATAGTCCCTCCAGATAGTATTTTGCATCGAAAAGCCTCCTTCGGAAGGTATTTCTGTCTGCGCTAGTGCAGTCTGTAATTACATTCTTCTTATGTGGCGCAACCAGAGGAGGGGTCCACAAGACCCGTACCTACCCCTGAATGCTGAGTTGATGTTTTTTTCTTCAGAAGTATTCTTTCTTACTGAGAGGAAGAAAGGAACATGCCTTAGTTATAGAAAAGTTATTTTAACAAGGGAAAAAATTTTAGGAAAAAAACCTTAATTATTTTTAAAAGAAATCTTTAAATTAAAAACTTTTAACAGTTGCAGATTCTTGGTCAGCTAATTTGTTCTACCTCCCTTCTGAAAATAAGAATGCTGTGCGCGAAGCTCACCCCCCCCCCCCCCATCGAAAATTATTTCAGATAGTCTCAAATTTTGTTTCTTGGTCTTTAATTTTGTAGAGATTATTCAGGAGGAAGAGCCCCCGAACACCCCGCCATCTAACAACACCGAAGATCGTCTAAGTAGCGATTTTGAATCTTTAATTTCGAAAAATTACCAGGCCCTTAACCTTATCAAATGTAGCTTACAACCGCATTTTTAAGAGTTCAATTTCGAAAAATTCCTTGGGAGGGGCCTTTGAAATCCGTCCCTCTAATATCAAGAAAGAATGACGGAAATTGTGTTTTTAAAGCAACAATTTTGTTAGTTTTAAGAGGATGAACCACTGAATTTTTCCCTCTAACATCATTGAAGAAAGTCTAAAAACCTTTGTTTTAAGGACTTCAATTTCGAAAAATTTCCAGAGGAGAGTCCCCCCTGGAACTCCCCTTTCCTCAATATCTTCAGATTGTCAAAAATTTCGCTTTTGGAGCTTCAATTTTGAAACATTGGCTGGGGGTGATAAATCGACTCAAAAAATCAGTATTCTAGTAGTTCAATAATTATTGGCATTCTAGGGCTTTTTTACCGTTTGATAATAGCCTATTTGCATCGATGACACCTCCTAAACCCCAGATCCTTCTTTAACATCCACAAATGCAATCTATAATCACGTTTTTAAGACATAAATTTCAAAACAATTCTGAGGAGGGCCCCGAACATTTGCTTTCTTTAATATTACCAAAGATCATCTCCCAGTTTTTACCTCCCAACGGTCCTGTTAGTTTTTGTATATGTGTTATATACTACATATATACCATATGTCTGAGGGAATTTTTTTAAGTGCTCCCCCTCCCTCCCCACCTTTTCAAACAAAAAAAAAAAAAACTATTTTCAAGTTGTGCACCTGCTCTTCTTTTAACTTCAGATGGAATGCAATGGCGTTTTTAAGACTACAATTTTGAAACATTTTTGAAGAACCCCCCATCCTCCTTCCGCTAAATTCATCTAAGATCGACTGAAATTGCGTTAAGACAGGTGCACAGTCCCTCAAATTATCACCTCCATCGCCTCTCCCTTGCATCCGCGCTTACATTTTTGTATTTTGTTATTTAAGACTATACTAAAACAATTGTTTACACTGAAAATGTTATGCGCATCAATTACTTTTATTGCAATAATAAATCACAATACCTTGTTGTATTTTTTTCTTGATAGGGCGAGTGAGGGGGAAGGGTCACCACAAATTAACGTCCTAGGTGTCACCCGTTCTGATAACTCCACTATAAAATCCTATTAGTTTATCCTACATTAATCCTAATTAATTATCCTAAAATCCTACATTAGTTTATTTAAATTATTTTTCGCTTCCAGTAGCAATGTATTTTTACTTAATATTTTTTTCCCAAGCGGGAGAATAGCTGAATGTTCAAAAGTAAAGAAGATGTGGATAACAAACAAAAATGTGATTTTTCCTCTCTGTGAATTCATTTGGTGGGGGGGGGGGCGCCAGGTGTGTGGGGGCGCCGAAAAATTGAAAAAAAAATGCCCCCTCCTGAGCCGAATCCTGGATCCGCGCCTGCAAATAACAAATTAACGAACTCTACTCGTGGCAACATATAACTGTCCATTCGAAAACACTGGACGTCACAATAACACAACAATTTTTAAAAAAGGTCGCCTTTGTGATTTGTTTATGCTTAAGGGCGGGGCATAACTGATGCCACAATTTCAACATTTTCGACCCTCTCCCCCCTTTGTCACAAAGTTTCGCAATTCACCATATCCCCTCTTCCCTTTGTCACATATCAAGCTGTTTTTCATAAACGTTCCTATTGAAAAAAGGCTTATTGTCACATTCTCCCCAATGTATGTCCCTCTTGTCATTTCTTTGCTCTCCCTTGTCACAAACTGTTACTATTTCGTTACTTTCTTTAAGAGGGGCATCATTCGTGGAGAGCCCCTTTTTTTCGTTAATCGCATGCAATATATATTTTCCTACTCTTTATTCGTGTAAGCGAAGAAAAAATATTTCTCTCGCTGTGATTGGTGCCAAACATTTGACGCCAATAGATGAAGAGCGCCAATTTCCCAATTGTCGAAATCTTCCCGAATGAAATGATGCTGCAAAACTCAGATTATACGTAAAACTTCTGCGTGAACACATTTCTTTTAAAAAGTTTAATATTATTGAGTAAGTCACATTCAATCTCTGCCATTAGAAATATAAAATTTCAAACAGTCAAATGAACGAATCCTACTTGCTACATTAAAAATTGTCCATTCAAAAACACTGGACGTCGCAATATCAGTGCAATTTTATTAAACAAATCATCTTTGCCATTTGTTTACTGTTTAGGGGACAACTGGCAAATGCACTTTTCAAAATTTTTGATCTATCTCCCCTTTGTCACAAAGTATCAAACTTCACCACTCTTCCCTTTGCCACATGTCACGCTGTTTTTCATAAACGTTCTTATCAACAAGAAGTTCCGTCTAGAACTAGACGAGCCTACTTTCCCGTATACCCATACTACTTTCTAGTACCTGATCAATATTCTCAAAAATAGCTAAAATCGCAAATTTTTTCAAACATATTTTTTTTAATATTTTAAGCTGATTTCTAGGAATAAAATATTCCTTACTTTTCTTCAAAAAAAAAACGAACAAATAAAATAGCAGCACCTTTTAAACAAAGCAGCTAATACACTTCTTTCCATTAAAAAATTTTTTTAACAGCTTTCAAAACGAAAAAATAATAATAAGTTCATTAAAATAAACACATCGTATTAAAAAAATCGTTTCTTTTTCCCCTGTTGCCGAAAATAATTTTTTAAACGAATTAATGCACTTACCAAAATAAAAAAAAACAATAAAATGTCAACTTAAAGAAATAATTTTCATTGTCAAAAATAAAAAAAAAAAAAATCGTCTGCGCATATTTTTCGAGTTTATTCACCGAAAATTAAATACCTAAATTAAAACTTTAGCGTGAAAATAAAAACAAATCATATCAACAATAATTATTTCACAGTTAAAACCACAGCAGCGGAGTCGGAGTCGGAGTCAATCTCATTTTGGGATAAAAGAGTCGGAGTCGAATATCCAAGAATCGGAGTCAGTCATTTGTCCTCCGTGTATAAATGTTTGCCAAAGCTACGAAGTCAGAGTCGAAGTCGGGGAGTCGGAGTCCGATTAATTGTCGGGAACAGGAGTCAGAGTCGGTGTCAGGTCCCCCTAAATTGTCGGAGTCGGGAGTAGGTCGTCAAGAGCTATTTCCAACAAAGTTAGTTTGAAGTAAATCCGCCTTCAAGTACGGAATCTACATTGACTTTCAGTTTCCTCGTAGGCGCTAATGTTAAGGGATTTGAACTGTTCAAAATTGAACGGAAAATTGTTCAAATCAAAAAGATATCTTATATACAAGTTTTTTATCAAAAGCTTTTTCCTACAAAGTTTGTTTGAAGCAAATTCGCCTCACAGTTCGGAATTGCTTTGAATTTCCCTGTAGGCGCTAATGTTAAGTTTTTTTGAACTGTTCAAAATTGAACAAAAAATAGTTCAAATCAAAAAGTGAAATATGGGAATGAGGTGTCCTCGCCGAGATCTTTCGAACAAAAAAAAGTTTGTTCGAATCGGACTATTCATTCAAAAGTTATTGGGGGGGGGGGACAGACAGACAGACCCGACAGACAGACAGACCGACAGACAGACCGACAGACATTTTTCCCCATCTCAATACCATACTTTCCAATTTTTAATTTTTCAATATTTATTTAATTATTTTATTTATTTTTGACTTTTTTTTGTTTTTCACGATATTTTTAAGATGCATTAAGCCTTCTTTCATGCTTTTTTCTTCTTTTTCTGACTTTTACTGGGAAAGTAGGCTAAAAAAGGCTTGTTGTCAAATTCTCCATATTGTATGTCCCTCTTGTCATTTATTTCCTCCCCTTGTCACGAATGGTTACAATTAAATAAACCCCACCTTAAAGAGGGACTTCATTCGCAGTCAGCTCCTTGAAAATAGACATTTCTCTCCTCTTTTTTCACGAATGCAAAAGAAATATATTTCTTGCTATGGCATTGGCGCATGAAAGTCCTTCCTCGCTCCGGGAAATGATTTACTTTAATATTAAAATCGCGAAAACATAATCAAAATGAAAATATTTTAATTGCTCGTAGTTACTCAAAAAGTCTCAATAATAAAAACAAATGCAATAATTTAATTTCTTTATGCTCAAGCGAGAAATGGCAACACATAATATTATCCAGCAATTTCTTCACGCTAAGTCGCGTGAAAAATCAAATAAAAATGAATTTTCGCTAATTTATAATTGCTTCTAGCTCTTTTTCTAGTCATCGTAGCGAATTTCAGTTTTTGAGCCGTAAACGGAGGGTAGACGTTTTCAGAAGTATTTTTTACGATCTTTCCAACCATACCAAACTCGGAGAGCTAAAATGCATTTTTCGTGTTGAAAAAAGCGGTTTAAAAATGAATTAAAGCTTAATGTTTCACGCTTCCAACAATGAGTTTCAACAATGGAAAAGAGATAAAATTTTTGAGTTTCGCTAACTAAAAAGCGCTTATAACTTTTTTCTAGTGGATTAAGTTATTGGACCTTGGGCGCTCTGACAATTTCTTCGTTAGGAGTATTTTTTAAAGATCTTTCCAACCATATCAAATTTGAAAAAATTGGACCATCCGTTCGCTTAGAAAGAGCCATTTTGGACGAAAATGCGTTTTTTATTAATATCTCCGTTAATTTAGCGTTCGATTTCAAAATTTTTTATTGATGACACTAAAACTCTGCAATAGCTCCTGAATAAAAAAAGAATGAAGGAAATCGGTTCTCAAACACAGGAGAAATCGGTACCGAAAGAAAACGGCTTGTATATTAATATATAAAGATTCTATTTATAAGCAGTTTTATTTCCCTGTGGCCGACTGACTACTGGCGCACTTATCCTACATAATTTGATTTTGTAGAATTTTTCTATTGGATTTTGTTTTCCTTATTTCTTCAACCTTTGTTTTTGTTCTTATAGTTGAAGATAGTTACTTATCTAAGTAAATAATTTGATTTGTCATATTATTCAATTGTGATTGTTCATCATAACGTTTTTATTATAGTGTTGCTTATTTGGCGAAACATTTTAAATTGCAGAAAAAACTGCTTCATTCGCGAAAGGGCAGAGTTATATAGCGTGCTTGCTTGGCGGATTAAGCGATGAATTGAAGGATTACTTTGAGTATTAAAACTACTATTCATCGTTTAATGTGTTTTAGCGAACAGATTTAATTCCAAAGAGACTTTAATAGGTTTTCTGAAAAGGAGTGCACGTATTTAGTTGAAGAAAAATGATCATTTCGCATCAGAAAGAGGGGGGGGGGGATTTTTTTATTCAACGGACTTCTGTTAAGTTTTTCGCTTGGACATCGCCGTGCGGGTACTGCTAGTAACTAATAAGCGTATTTTGAAGCTTTTTTTTTAAGTGAACTAGGAAGCTAGCCATTTAGTTGTGTTTTAGTTTTTCTCCTGCGCTTTGAGAAAATAACTAAGATTTTTACTGAGATGGTTTCAAAAAGCTGTATTACAACACTAAAATAATTTTTAGGTTTAATGATTTAAAAAAAAAAAAAACTGTGATTGTGAAAATAAAATTTAAAAGCAACAAATTATTACTCTTTTTGTACGATGAAGATTAGTAATCCATTTATTATGTCTCCAATTTTATTAAAAAGTACATGTAAATCAATCATGTACTTAAGAGCATTCCATTTTTCGTTTATGAGATAAAATTACAAAAACACTTGAAGCGTTTTCACCAGCTTTTATTGCGGTGAACTATTTTTTTTTTTTACTACATTCCTAGTTTAATAACCTCTTTGGCAATTTCTTTATCTTCTTTATCGAAGACATCCAAGATTATTACACCTCCATCCGCCTTAATTTCAAGGGTTCCATCACCAAATGGACGTCGCTGTACCTTTGAGTCGCCATCATTATAATATCCTTGATTTGAGTTCGCATTAGAGCTAGCTTGTGCATCTGCATCCCTGTTATAACCAGCACCAACATAAGAACTGGGACCTGAATTTGGTATATAAGAGCCGGAATTTTCTCTTGAACCAAAATTAGAGGTAGATCTAGAATATGCGTTTGAGTCAGAATTGAGGTTTTGACCGTAACCGTTCTGTCCTGAGTTATTAGCGGACGACGATGCAGAAGAACTTGAATCAGTGTTTCCTCCTCCATTTTGTGGATATGCATTTCCATACCACCGGTTGTTGTTCCAAGCGGGTCCATTGTCTCTCCTTGGTGAGTAATTATTCTGGTTTGAACTACTGTTTGCTCTAGAGTATGCTTGGTTGCCATTTCTATTTGGTTGGTTTCCAGAAGAGGCACTTGAGCTAGAAGCAGCACTTGAAGATTGATTAGAGTTATTTGGTCTGCCATTTCCATTTCTATTGGGTTGGTTTCCAAAAGAGGAACTTGAACTAGAAGCAGCACTTGAAGATTGATTGAAGTTATTTGGTCTAGTATTTCCATTTCTATTGGGTTGGTTTCCAGAAGAGGCACTTGAGCTAGAAGCAGCACTTGAAGATTGATTGGAGTTATTTGGTCTACTATTTCCATTTCTATTGGGTTGGTTTCCAGAAGAAGCGCTTGATCTAGAAGCAGCACTTGAAGATTGATTTGAGTTATTCGGTCTGCTATTTCCATTTCTATTGGGTTGGTTTCCAAATGAGGTACTTGAGCTAGAAGCAGCACTTGAGGCTTGATTGAAGTTATTTGGTCTGCCATTTCCATTTCTATTGGGTTGGTTTCCAAATGAGGCACTTGGGCTCGAAGCAGCACTTGAGGCTTGATTAGAGTTACTTGGTCTGCTATTTCCATTTCTATTGGGTTGGTTTCCAGAAGAAGCTGAGCTAGAAGACGCACTTGAAGCTTGATTAGAGTTATTTGGTCGACCATTTTTATTCCAATCGGGCGGGTTTCCAGAAGAGGCATTTGAACTAGAAGCAGCACTTGACGCTTGATTAGAGTTATTTGGTCTCGAGTTTGCATTATTTGGCTGCTGTGTATTTCCAGGAGAGTTCTGCGATTGAGCAAAAGATGATGAACTTGCAGCACTGCCAGATTGATTTCTGTTTCCTCTTGGAACATTATTATTCGAAGAGCTAGGAGAATTCGATTGAGAAGACGCTGACGCGTCTGAGTTATTGCCTGTATTGTCTCTACCTGGTTTTCGCGAGTTGTTGTTCCAAGAACTAGGTCTGGGGGAGTTTTGTGATTGACTAGAAGCGGAAGAACTTGCTGAACTACCTGATTGATTTCCAGTTTTTCTTGGAGCATTATTTGACGGAGGACTGTGAGAATTTGATTGAGAAGACGCAGATGAGCTGGAGGAACTAGTTGGTTTGTCTCTACCTGGTGCTCCAGAATTGTCACCAGTGCTAGATCCAGAAGAAGCAGGTGATTTCGAGGAATTAACTGGAGAATTTTTATCTTTCTTTTGAGGATTATTTGAATTTCCACTGTTATTACTATTTGCGAAACTGGAGCTTGCCGAGTTCGAACTACTCCGATTACTTTGTCTTGTATTAGGTTTATTATTGTTTGGGTTACCGGAGTCACTTCTGCTTTGAGACCTAGCATTAGAATATGAGCCGTCATTTGGATTACTGCCATCATCGTAGTCGTAACCATCATAAGGGTTGTAGTCGTAACCATCATCATCGTCGTAGTAGTAACCATAGTAATAATCATCATCAAATGCGTTACTGTTTGCAGAACTTCTTGAGTAAGAATTTCCTCTATTACCAGGAGGGTTATTTCCCCTACTACCAGGAGGGTTATTTCCCCTATTACCAGAAGGATTATTTCCCCTATTACCAGGAGGGTTATTTCCACTACTACCAGGAGGGTTATTTCCCCAATTACCAGGAGGGTTATTTCCCCAATTACCAGGAGGGTTATTTCCCCAATTACCAGGAGGGTTATTTCCCCAATTACCAGGAGGGTTATTTCCCCTATTGCCAGGAGGGTTATTTCCCCTATTGCCAGGAGGGTTATTTTCCATATTGCCAGGAGGGTTATTTCCCATATTGCCAGGAGGGTTATTTCCCCTATTGCCAGGAGGGTTATTTCCCCTATTGCCAGGAGGGTTATTTCCCCTATTGCCAGGAGGGTTATTTCCCCTACTGCCAGGAGGGTTATTTCCTCTATTGCCAGGAGGGTTATTTCCCCTATTGCCAGGAGGGTTATTTCCCCTATTGCCAGGAGGGTTATTTCCTCTATCTCCAAGAGGATTATTATTTCCGTTATTACTTGGGGAGTTATTACCCCTATTGCCAGGAGGGCTATTTCCCCAATTGCCAGGAGGGTTATTTCCCCTATTGCCAGGAGGGTTATTTCCTCTATCTCCAAGAGGATTATTATTTCCGTTATTACCTGGAGAGTTATTACCCCTATTACCAGGAGGATTATTTCCCCTATTGCCAGGGGGATTATTTCCGTTATTACCAAGACGGTTATTATTTCCGTTATTACCAGGAGGGTTATTGTTTCCTCTATCACCAAGAGGGCTATTATTTCCGTTATTACCATTGTCCGTAGTAGTTGAGTCTGTAGTAGTTGTGTCCGTAGTAGTTGTGTCTGTAGTTGTTGTGTCCGTAGTTGTTGTGTCCGTAGTTGTTGTGTCCGTAGTTGTTGTGTCCGTAGTTGTTGTGTCCGTTGTAGTTGTATCCGTAGTAGTTGTATCAGTAGTAGTTGAAGTAACAGGTTCTGTAGTAGTATCAGGCTCGCAGGTATCCGTTGTAGAATCGATAGGTAACTTAAGTCCTCTAGGACCACTAGATCCGTTATTGTTTCCGGAGTTCCCATTATCTGGCTGCTTTTTATTTATTCCTAAAAGAAAATCTGCGAACCATGGTCTTTTCCTGCCTCCATCAGCCCTACTATTGCTTCCAGATCCATTATTGTTTCCTGAGTCACCATTATCTGGCTGATTTTTATTTGCTCCTTCGGAAGGATTTGATGATGGTCTTCTGCCTCCACGGCCCCATCTATTGCTGGAACTTGTCGCATCGCTAGAGCTCCCAGATCCATCATTATTCCCGGAATCGTCATTATTTGGCTGATTTTTGTTTTTCCCATCCCGTGGTGTGTTTCCACTATTAGATTGCGCTGACGACTTAGAGCCGCTGTCACTGCCATCATCCGAATTTGAAGACGGTGGTCTTTTCTTACGTCTGTCGTCAGAACTACTGCTGTTGGGACGTGCGGCACTGCTGCTAGAGCTAGAGCCATCATCTTTTCCAGAGTTGTCATTATTTGGTTGCTTATTGGCGTCACCACTATTTTTTCTGCATGCGCAATCGGGAACAGTTGAACGACATCTTTTCGTTATACACTAAGAAGAGAAACAATAGAAAATTAAGTTTATATTACTGAGTATTTTGAGGAAGCGTTGTAAGCAATATATCCTTAAAAAAGCATTACTGGTTCATTCGACGAAAATGTCAACCTGTAGGCCAAAATTTCAAACTCGATCCATATACATGTGTTAGACATCATTTTAGAGATAACATTTTTAATTTTCGAATATGGTAAAATAGTTTTCAAGATGGATGCCGTGCATAGAATTATTACTGCTTAAAGATCTTCAACAACAACATGTAAATTTAAACTATAAAGCATCCAAGAAACGCGACCTGTAATTTTTTAATCATGGGTCATTCCATAGAAGTGTCAATCCTCAAAATTTTTTTTTTCCACAAAGCCCTAAGTATGACCTATCATTTCATTCAGCATACTTTCTAGTATATAAATCCAGTAACAGTTTGTAAAAATTAAATTCGGTGCTTTTCTTCTCGTTCTAAACGTGCAAGGTTGTAGAAAAGGCTTAGCATACGCAAAAAACATACCTCTAAGTTTTCTTGCGTAATGTAAAGTTTTTACAAATTTTTAAAAGAACCATGTTATTCTAAAAGCAGGGGCGGCAAGTAGGGGGGGGGTAAAGAGGGGGTGGACGCACCCCCAAATGTTTTGACAAGAATGGTAAAAAATGGATATATTCAATTTAAGTACATTGCAAATCAATGTTCATTAGAAAAACTCTCGCTGATTCTTAGAAAAAAGTGATGGAACTCGATACAATTCCAGACAAGAGCACAAGTGTTTTCTGCTATTTCAATAATGACTTGGGAATTCATGAAGCATTTGCCGATTGCCGACGTTTTCAGAACAGACAACACTAATGGAGAATCATGTTATATTTGAACTAAAGAAGTTATCTTTTTCACATATAGGCTAAATATTTAATACTTGTGTGCTTAGCATAAAGGTAGCGCATCCAATATGAGAGCCCCGTGTAGTGGTGTGGCATGATTTTTCACAAGAAAATTCCTTGCTTACTCTCATATTTATAATGTATGTTTATCTAATGAATGTTCATCACTTCTGCTAGAAACCATATTTCAGATTCTCAATGCATAATATGCTTTCAGGATCTGATTACCGCACAGATCAACTAGGCCTGGGGCCCCAAATTACTTGAAAAACTATACATAGCATTACAATTATACAAAAAATACATGCATTTAAAAAATAATAAAAAGATAGTAATGACTTGTTAATAGGAAAAAAACTTCCTTAAAAGAGAACTTTTATTCATTCTGTCAGAAGTGAATTTACCTTACATGGAATACACCGCCAGCTCAGTCATTCCAGCCGAGGACTGCAGTTTCGTGCTTATTAGCACTCATCAGCCCGGCATAGGAGAGTGACTGAGCTGGAGGTGGAAAATCTCTTAAGGAAGCCAAGAGTGCCAAACAAACTGGTAGCTAATATAGAATTAGCACTGACCAGACGCGTGACCGAAGCAATGGTTCGGTTCAACACGAAGATTGAAGGCTAGGCATGGTATTTTCAGTATCCGAATACTGACAATGCCATGACGGGTGAAAATTGTTTCTTCATTTGAACGAAGCAATTGCCTGTTTGGTGATATTTTGATACTTGAAATTTTAACCCTTACACCAGTGGATTAACCGTAAACTCCAGTAAATAGCGTCAATTCGCAACTCCAGAGCTAGAATACACTACCTTGCGGTGATTAACAATACTACCGTAAAAAGGTAAAACAGTCCATTCTATGTGCTTTCTTTAGGGCAAATTACAGGCTTCAGACGGTTTGTGGTGTAAGGTAATTTCAGAAGAATAGAAAAGAAAGCTTCCCACAAAGACGATAAAAAATTACTGTCATTCACAAAGCGCCAAAGCAAGTTATAAGTTACGCGATTTGTTTGTTTTACCTTTTTCATCCGCCATTAGACTGACTGCAGCACCCTCTATAGTTTATTGGAGTTGCGAATTGTTTTGGTTCCTTCGTTTTCCTAAAATGTCAGTCTTACTAGTAAAACTGTTAAGTTGTCGGATCGAGTTCAGCCTTGTCACAATAAAGCTTTTCCATGCATGTTAAACATTACCAAAACATATTATGAAATTATCATGCCGTGGCGCGAGTTTCATTGTTGAATCACGCGGGTTACTTTATCATCGGCTATTGAGGTTGGCATCCCGACGCTCCACAACTTTTGCAAAAAGCTCCCCAAGAGATTCCACAACAACATCCCCCGTGTTGGCCATCCACTACTTAACAACCTTCCAAATTACGATCCATTGGATGCGGCAAATTCTCGCAGACCTCGCGCTCTGCTAGCTTAGTTTCAAATTCGAAACTGGGTGAGTGAATCCCTTCCAGGGTTCACTTACCTCGTTTCGACTCTAGTTATTGTGCTACTCTGGCTGGGAGCATCCTCCTATCTATTTTCATTTAACTATTTTTTTTTATTTCTAATCAACATTTTATCATTGTCTTAATTTTATTTTATTATTTTTATTCATTCAAATAGCCTAGAAATTCCCCACGGTGGATAAAAGTATAAAACTTAAAAAATATGTAGGAAGGGGAAAATAAAAATAAATAAAAAAATTAATTAATTTGAATTTTGTCATCTTGAATTCAAATTATGTTTTTCGCAATCACGAGTGTGTGTGTGTATGTAGACGTGTGTGTTAGTATGTGGGGGTATGTGTTTGTGTGTAGGGTGGTATGTGTATGTGTGTGTAGGCATGTGTGTTTGTGTCTGTGTGCAGGCATGAGTGTGTGGGTAGTTGTGTGTAGGTGTGTGGGGGGTATGCGTGTTTGTGAGTAGGGGGTATGTGTATGTATGTGTTTGTGTCTGTGTGCAGGCATGAATGTGTGGGTAGTTGTGTGTATGTGAGTGTGTAGGTGTGTGTGTATGTGTTTGTGTATGTGTGTAGGTGTATGTATGTGTGTGTTTAGGTGCGTGTATGTATGCGTGTAAGTGTAGGATATTGATGCAACCTGGAGACGGTATAGGAGCAGCATCGTGAGGAGCCGGTCGACGGTGATGCTGCAGAGGGTGTTGACGGGAAAATAAAATGATAGCACATCGAAACAGTCGAATGAAAGCAATAAGCAATCGTGATTGCTCAATAAAAAAAACTTATAGTTAAAATTTACTTTGAAGAACCTTCAGCTAACCGTTATGGTACTCCAGTTAGAGGAAGCCACATCCCTCGTACATCTACGCAACCATCTTCTGCGTCAAAATAAAGCCATGCCCCCAACCGGGGAACTATCAACATAGCACACCAGAGGATAAGGGGCAGGGCCCCAGTTGCCTTAAGCAGCAAATTTATATTTCAGTGGTATTGTTTATATGAGGAATAGAGGACCCGACAGACGTTGTTCCCAATAATACCTGCATTTGCTATCACCACTAACAGATCTCAAGGTGAAACTTTTGATAAAATTGACGTATTATTACGACTTCCAATGCTTTTGCATGGACAATTATATGGTGCCGAGAGTAGAATTCGTTCATTTGACTGTTGAAAATTTTATATTTCTAACGGCAACGGTCATGCCTAATTTTACAAAGAATATTGTATGTACAGAAGTTTTACGTATTAAAGGAGTTTTGAAATATCATTTCATCCAGGAAGACTTCCATAATTGTAAAATTGGCGAACTTAATCCATTTGTGTTAAATTCTTGGCACCAATACCAGCGCGAGAAATATATTTATTTTGCATTCGTAAAAAAAGAGTCGAGAAATAACGGTGTGTAAGGAGCTGACTACGAATGAAGTCCTTCTTTAAGGTGGAGTTTATTTAATTGTAACCGCTCGTGACAAGGGGGAAGAAATAAATGACAAGAGGGACATCAAGCCTTTTTTTTGGTAAGAACGTTTATGAAAACAGTGTGACATGTAACAATGGGAAGATCAGGTATGGTGAAGTGCGAAACTTTGTGACAAAGGAGGGGGGGAGTGTCGAAAATGTTGAAAAGTGTGACATCAGTTATGCACCGCCCTTAACTATAAACAATTTACAAAGACGACCTTCTTTTTAAAATTGTACTATAATTATGTCGTCCAACGTCGAGTGGTTTTCGAATGGACAGTTCTATGTTGTCACTAGCAGAAGTTCGTTCATTTGTTTCTTGGAAATTTATATTTTTAATGACGAAGAAGCAACTTACTCAGTCTACTAATAGTAGACGTTTTATAAGTAATATTTTTCATACAGAAGTTTTACGTATAAACTGAGTTTTGATGCTTCATTTCATACGGGAAGATTTCGAAAATTGGATAATTGTCGATTTTTATCCATTGGCGTCATTTTTTTTTTTGTAATGCCAGGGCGAAAAATGTTTTTCCTTTATATACGTAAACAAAGAGTAGGGAAATATCTATTTGAATAGGGTTAGCACAAAGCAACATGGTATCCAAAATAAATTTATTCAAGCCAAGAATTTGACGACCACACCAATATCCCAATGGGGTTGTTTCCTTCTGTCAAAAGTACTACTTTTAGTCACTGAAAGTGATCGAAAAAAAAAAAAAAAAAACAACGTGGAGCCAGAAAAAAAATTTGTTTTCCCAACAGTTATTTTTTTTTAATTATTTTTTTTAAATGTCCGATTTTAGAAATAAGACGTGGTTTTTTTTATGACGTTAAAAGTGATGTACTTTGGCGCGCTACTCCATTACCGCGCTAAATGTTTACGCTTTGTTGTCAACTGCGCTTCCAGGTTATGATAATTTGGGCTGTGCGCTAATGGCATCAGTGAATGGCATTTCATCGCTTTTGATGCCATGTGCAGAAGCGTAAAAAATGAATTTCAATCTGCGCACCGATTAAAATAATTGTTAAAAAATATTAAACTTTTTCAAATTATTTTAAAAAATGATTCAAACCTATGTTTAAAAGCTTGCTCTTTCAGAAAAAAATACTTCTAAAATTTCAGAAACGACCCCATCACCTAAATATCCCCTTTCATCCATTTATTTTGAGAATAACAGACAAAAAGCAAAATTGAAATAAATTATTACTGTTTGGTACTGTGCGCACATATGAAAATTCTATGTTTCTAGATATGCAGTAAACTTGAGTAGGAGTAGAAATAAAAATGTTGGAAATAGTTAAATTCATACAAGTTTTCTCAAATATTCATTTATGAATATGGTCTAATTTCGACCACAGTGCGAACACTAGTTTAATTTAATATACCTTTTCGATAACAATTTTAAATAAGTACACATTCTACATGGATTAAAAATATTTAGGGTGAAAAATTCCTCCAGAAATGTTCTAGAGGTTCTACATTGTAATTATGGAACTTCTGTCTACTTAAAAAAAGGTTTTTTTTAAAGGTCTTGTTTAAAAACAAATACTTCCAATTTAAAGATGAATCATTGGTTTTTAAAAAGAAAAGTGAGTAAAGCAAAATGAGTACTCTGCTGAATATGCATTCAACATGAAAATACAAGCTAACGAATTACGAAAATAGAAAGAATCTTAACAAAGGAGAACGTTTATATATTTTAGAAAATATCTCCGTTGATTAGTAAAATGAAGAAATGTCAGCTCGTTGGGGGAAACATACCGTGGCAATAAACGCTGCTGTAGCATATTACAGAAAATGCATAAATGATGATTTACAAATTTAAACATTTGCGGTGATACCTGGAACTAAAATGCATTCTGCAAAAATGTTTGATTTTTTTTTTTTTTTTTTTTGAGCAATCACGATTGCTTATTGCTTTTATTTGACTGTTTTTGGCGTGCTATCATTTTATTTTCCCACCGCCACCCTCCGCACCATCACCGTCGACCGGCTCCTCACGATGCTGCTCCTATAGCGAAAGCCGTCTCCAGGTTTCATCCATGTCCTACACACACGCGCATACACACACACACACACATGCACATATAAACACACACAAACACATACACACATATACACCTACCTACACACATACACAAACACATACACACATACAAACACATATACACACGCATACATACAGACACCTACACATACACACAAAAACACACACACACATACACACAACTACCACACATTCATGCCTGCACACAGGCACAAACACATACCCCATACACACAAACACACATACCCCCCACACACAAACACACACACGCCTACATACACAACTCGTGATTGCGAAAAACATAATTTGAATTCAAGATGTCAAAATTCAGATTTTTTTTTTTTTTTTCAAACAAGGCATATAACAAACATTTTAAATCAAGGTATGCAACACTATTCGTCCGATGAATCAATAAACCTTGAAGAATAATATTTCGTTGAAAAGTACTACGGAGTTTCTTATGACGATAATTAGAGTATTGGTAGAATACTAGAATTTAGTGAAGCTATCACCTTGTATAAAGTTAACTTTTTAAAAGAGGGATAATTAGGATTGAATTAGCCCAAAATTGATGTTATTCAATTAGGAAAAGCAATTTTTTTGAGGCAATCACGATTGCTAATTGTTTTCACTTGACCGTCCTTAGCGTCTGGTTCCTTTTTCAATCTCACCGTCCTCGGCAGGCGCGGCTTCTCCTGGTCGGTGGCGTCCATGTGTGGTAGTTGTGTGTATGTGTGTGTGTGTTTTTGTGTGTATGTGTAGGTGTCTGTATGTATGCGTGTGTATATGTGTTTGTATGTGTGTATGTGTTTGTGTCCACACACACGCATGCTCATACGCATATACACACACGCGTGCCTTTACACTCAAGCCAATGTCCATACACACTGGTCTACGCACACACACGAGCCTACACATACACACGTAACCGCCCAAGAGGAGGGGCAGGCTTGCGCGGACAGGTGGGCCGTTTCTAGAAAAAATATCTCCAATAAGTAGGGTCCTGTCGCAGCTCGTTATTGCGAAAAACATAATTTGAATTCAAAATTTCAGAACTCAAATCATCATTATTATTATTTTTTACCAATCCGAATATTGCTTATTATCCTCACTTGACCGCTACTGACGTTTCGGTTCCTTTTTCAATGTTCCCACGTCACACAGTGGTTCAAAACGGCTAAAAAGCGGAAAAAATTCAATAACTTTGAGTACTCTCAAAAAATGCTGTGGAAAATTGTTAAAATTATTGTATGGTAATATTTATCTTCCTGCGGGTGCGGGCTGATCGAATTCACTGCGAAACCCCGATTTTACGTCCCCCGAATCAACGTTTTCCCCGCGTTTTAGGATTTTTATCATCAGGTCCCAGTTTTTCCGTGTACTAATAATATTAATTTAACCCGGATGGAAAGTTTGTTATTTATGAATTTCCCACATTTTACGTTTTCCCTTGGCAGTTAAAAAGAAAGGAAAAAAAATGTTTTAAAATTTCGCAACGTGTTTCCTTTTGTGCATATTTAAACATAATCCAATCTGTTGAAAGTTAATCCATGAAAACAGAAATACTACTGCTCCATCCGGTAGCCGACCCTGTGGACCATTCGGCCGCCAATAAAGATGAACAAGACGAGGAAACACAACTCGTCTCTGCTTTCCATACTGCATTTAAGAGCTTACTAATAGTGAAAAACTATTTTCTTTATCATAAAGACCAGGCAAAAACTTTGCAAAGTATTTCAATACTGGAAGATGTTGTATTTATTTTGGATTCAATGACTCATTATTACTGACTATTTTCAACTTAAACGCCCGGATTCGTAACTTAATGTGTTAGAATGAGCTAAATTGGTATGTACAATAATGTTCTTTTCGTAAAATATCGCGTTTTTAACTTTTATAAGCGTTATCGTAGCAATCTTTATTATTATTTTTGTTTCCTTTTCTGATTTTTGCTTTCTATACAATTCCCATATTTTACGTTTTCCCATATTTTATGTTTTATTTTAAATTTTATTTATTTGAATTGACGTTTTCCCGTATTTTATGTATTTTATGTTTGATTCAGGACACTGAGTTCAAATTCATTTCTGGGTTTAGGGAAAAATATAAATTAAATCAGTTGTATGCCACACGAAGATTTATTTACAAGGGTTATTTAACCTGGAACAATATTTTCTGGCAATGTTGACAAACTGAGAACAGTAATAAGATAAATAAATACCTTTGTGCTGAATAGTAAAGTCAGAACAAACAACGTAAGTAGAAGCCAAATTTGTGCTTCTACTTACGTTGTTTGTTCTGACTTTACTAAAACTGAGAACAGCTTTATACTAGAATGATTTCGAAAAGGAAATCAGAAATTTCAAACGTTTGATGATTTTCTAATTTCATTGTATTATGAACAGAATGGTTATTTAACTTTTTACATAGAATTCTGTATGAGTTTTAAAAATTCCTTTCTCATATATATCTTTTTTAAAGCCATACAAAACGGGTCCGAAAATTGTTATTTTCAGGTTACTGCTTCATTGCATATAGAATAATGCTCCGTATTAAGCCATAACAACGTAAATCTGTTTAAAAAAATCTTTAATATTTATTGATGAATGTTTCAAAATCCCTAACTTTCGGAAACAGTAAACAAACGTTTTTAGGCTCTCCTGCAAAGTAGTGAAACTGTGACATACGTTAGTCTGGAGCATGTCAAGTTTGATGACCAATTTCTTTGATAAAAAAGCAATTTAGCCCCGTCATAATGTTACAGTTTATTTTTAGCTTACAATATTGGTGTTTGTAAATAGCGAAAATCTAACAAAACATCTGCCACGACTGCAGTCGCAGGTGGTCGCAGCTAAAATGTTGTTGTTTATTTACAGGGAAGATTAAACTATTGATATATGTAAATTTTAGCCCACCGGAAGCCGCCGATAAAAGTATATACCACAATATTTTTCAATATATTTTTTAGAAAATAATGTTTTTTTATTTCAGGTAGTTCTCAATTTTCATGAATTTTTTATTTTTAACTACGATGTAATATGCATCCTATAAGTGTGAAAAACCAATCAGAAATGACTTTTATTAAATTTTAGTCCTCCTTATTAAACGAATGAATTAAAACTGAAATATAAGGCGTACGTCCGAAAAAAGTAAAAACATAATTGTTCAACAATCTTGGCTTATTTTTGTAAAAACGAATTTTTTTCTCAAAAAACTCTTATGGAGTAAGTTACTACAACTCAAGGGCTAAGTAATTACGGCATGAAATATTTCTTATCTTAAAACTTAAAACTGGCTATTTTTTCCGCCCTTGAACCACTGTGCGTCGTTGGCATCTCTAATCATCACCGCACTAGAGTCAATGCCTGTGAACTGAAAAATGACGTCATCATGCATCGGCCGATCATCAGCCATACTACTGTGTTACGGAAATTCTGTTACATGTTAAATTTTTCATATCACCGCTTCTTTTAATCTCCAAGTATTTGATATTTCAAAACAGAAAATCAAAGTTGGATTCAAAATCCGTAGTAAGCGATATTTTCCCAAAATTACAAAAAAAAAAAAAAAAAGTAAGAAAGAAAGAAAAAGAACAAATTTTTGTAAATTATGAGTGATTTTCTTTGACACAATTTTTAACTTGGCGAGAACTTTTGATGTTATTCTTTGCTTCAGTTTTTAGCCTAAATTACATACAGTGGCTCCCAAAAGTGTTCGTACACCTTGAAATTTTGTAGCAAAACCAAAATAACGCAAAACTGAATTCGAATATGAAGTCCAATTTTTTTTTCACACCATTCCTATGCCATTCTGAATGAAACCCAGTAGTTTATTTCAAAATATTGCCAGATTTTATTTTTGAAATTTGTCGAAAAACGAAGAGACAGAGAAAAGATACGTCACAAAAGTCATCGTACACTGAGATATTTTCGAATAAACTCATGATTAAAATTATCATATGCGGTTTTTTTATTATTTTTGCATTGTAATGATACTATAAAGTCATTTGCCTTTGATTTTTTGTGTATTTATTCCCTAATATTCTGCTTATTATTTTAAAATGGCAGGTATGCTTAGAAAACAACAAACACGATTCGAAATTTGATTTTTTTCCCTCACAGTACACTGTTAAAAAAAACCTGAAAGTTCAGGTAGTTTTCTGACTGATTTTAACAGAATATTTCCGTAATGCTTCAAAACGTATTTTTTCCTTCCAAAAACAGAAATATCACGAAAGGAAGTAACGAAAACAGAATTTTTCCATTTCTAGGGTTGCCGCTGTGCTGTACTTTGTTAGTATTCTGATTAGCCTTCAAGTTATGATAAACATCGCTTTTTGATAGTGCTTATTAAATCGCACTGTTACATTTTTTAATTAAAAGCTTATTTAGAATAACAACTCAGATGTCGAAGACAAAATAGATAGCTTGCTATTTCATGCCTGGAAAGTAATATACTCGTATGTCGAAATTGTTTTTACGCCTTTGGACTTTGTAAGTTTGGAAAAATGTTTGCGCCATTTTCAGACAGGCAGCTGTGTTTTGATCGCCCTGGTGATTTGATGTGAGTTTTACTGAGTCAGTATTAGAATATTATTGCGGTGTATTATTTTGCTCAATACTTCGAACAATTCTGTTCGTTAGTCAATTGTGTGTTCTAGCGGTGAGAATAGTTTTAGAATCTCATGTTATCCATTTAAAATAAAGGCTATTGGATTACTTGTGTACAGACGCAATGGAGACACTTAAACTTAGCACCGCTGGTCACATGTAAGTATTGTAGAATATCTTTGAACATGTTAATATACAAATGTATTTTTCTTGTTAATATGCATTTGATAGAATTCCGATGGTAGCTGATTTAGAATTTATAGAACTATTATAAAGTTACTGTTTTTGCTCTAACGCGGAAATCACCGGGGGGGGGGGGGTATACATCATCTGAGCAAAAAATTCTTCACGTGTATGTCAATGATTCTGTTTTTAAACACAGTAAATTGGTATGCGGTACCCTCCATCAGGTATATTATTCCAAGATAAAGTCAACCGGTTTTTAATGGTATTTTATTTGACTCATTCTGCAAAAAAAATATTCTATTTTTCATGTATGCTTTTCCATGCCATGCCAGAATATGTACGAGGAGATGTGGAAGAAAATATCGAGCAGTAATCAGCATCAAAAATTGGTGTTATATTCAAATCCACTAATTTCCTTGCTGGTACTTTTCGATTATTTTTATTCATCTGAAGGTGCAAATTTCAAGATAGATGCTTGAAAGGTAAGTTATCAAGCAAAAATTTCACTTAAAATATATTTAAGTAATAAATACAAATTAAAAAAATAATAGTTTTTGAATGGTTAACTATTTTTATAATATATATTATTTTAAACATAGGATATAAAAACGAGAGTGAAATTTCAGTAAAATATGTAAAAATGAGAAACGAAAAAATAGCGCAACGAAAAATCAAGAACCGAAAGTTCTGTAAAGATACAGAAAATTTAAAAAACGGAAAAATAGATGAACGAAAAATTTAAAAACGGAAAAATAGATCAACGGAAAGAAGAGAAATGGAATTTTCGTTAAATCACGGAAAATTTATAAACGGAAGAACAGAACTAAACGGAGAAATGAGAAATGGAACTTCTGTTAATTCACGGAAAATAATTTAACGGAAACGTAATATTTACGGCAACTTTGCTGCCGGTACTTTATCCGTTATTTTCAGGAAATTTTTTTAACAGTGTAGCCGTAAATTGGTTTGAAATGTCTCTAAATTGGTTAATTTACACCATTCTATAGTGAAGTGCTTGATAAAATGCTTTAAAGACAAGAATCGGATCGAAAACAAGGTAAGAAAAGGTCAAATGGCAAAGTTAACAAAGCGTGATTGGAGGTTTACAGTTGAAAAAAACATGAAAAATACACATTTCAGAACTGAAAAAGTTTCTGCAGAATTGAATGAAACATTTTACGTTTAATTTTTACCTAAAATTGTTCGCCAAGGTTTATGATTAGCTGTATTAAATGGGACCTATTCCCGTAGAAATTTTCTTGTTCGTGCGAAAAACGGTAAGCTTACGCTTTCCGTAGTAAAATCAATGATAAATAAGCTCAAAACGTTTTGGAACTACGTCTTACTGAAAATAAGTTCAATATTTTGGGTTAAATTGTTGTATAATTGTAAATGGAAGAAAAAACTGAGGAATTTAATCTTAAGAACTTAGTTGGATCAGTTAATCAGGACGGTGAAGGTGTTCTTGTGTGAGGGTGCATCTCAACATAAGGACTTGGAAATTTGAAATTTTTTGGAGAAATAATGAATTATGATGTTCCTTTAAATACTTCAAAAAACAATTTCAAACTATTAGCCAAAAATTTGGTAATCGGAAACAACTTTGTTTTTTATCGAGATAACGATAAGAAGCACACGTTCGCGTTTGGTGCCTCAAAATTTGTCCTTAAGCTTAGACATATCTCCTCAATCGCCAGATTTAAACTTAATGGAATATATTTGGAGATATCTGGTGGCTAGATTACGAAAATACACCATTGAAACGGAAAGCGAATTAGAAACAGTAAGACTCGTGGTGCGACTGAACACTTACTCAGAAATTGCACAAAAAAAAGAAAGAAAAAACAATAAAATATATTCCCAGACGTTTAAAAGCTGTTGTTGTTACTGCATGATATTCTACTAAATAATAACTTAGTAAAAAATTAGATTAAATTTTTTGACATTTTTTCAAAGTGTACGAAGACTTTTGTGAGACAAAATTTCCGGCACGTTTTGGTTTTTGATTTAAAAAATAATATGTTTTAATGTTTTATTAAAAATTTTCATGTGGTTTTGTTAAAAATAGATCATAGATCTTATAATAAAATACCTATTCCGCAATATTAATTCGAACCAATGGATAAGAGTCTATTTCATTGAAAGTCGTAGGTGTACGAACACTTTTGGGAGCCACTGTAGAAACTACTTTGGCGAATTTATGTACGTTTTTTTTTTTTAAATTTTTAACAAAACAATCAATAAAATGAGACTAAATTCTCCACTACAATGAAAAAATATCCACCAAACAATTAAATTAAGCTTTTAAATACGCCAAATAAAAACTAATTCATTAAATAACATGAAAAAGTTGACTAAAATAATCCTGAAACTTAAGCAAACCAACATTAAAAAATCCATCAATAATCATCCGCCAAAAAGACTTTTTTATTATAGGTGCGTCACTTTACTTGGCAACATGTTTATTTTCTACCTTGGCGAAACAAGAAAATATCGTTCATGTTTGCTCCTCTTTTTCGAGTTTTACATTTCTATGGAACTTTTAATATTAATTAATGATGCAACGTATAAAGGCGGTATGTTTTTGTTATAGTGAGCCATTCAGTGTTGCCAGATTGGGGGAAATTTCCCCATTTTGGGGAAACCTGGTGCTCTCTGGGGAAATTTTGGGGAAATGGGTTTTGAGGGGAATTCTTTGGGGAAAATTTTTTTTCTTAGGGAAAACAGGGGAAAAAAACCTCAAGGAAAAAAGAATTTTTTTTCGTATTTAGATTCGCGTCAAGAAGTAGTGGTTACATTGTTTGTATCAAACAGCGTTGGTTTAGCTTTGCTCAACTTTATGGCATTCTCATTTCGCATTATGTGGAATATAATGCTACGGAATTCGCATTAATGTTCTGCTTGAGTAACTAGTTGATACGTGAAACGGGTAAAAATAAGTGTGATGAAGAATGTTCTTGGATAAATATATACAAAAATCATAGTTTAAATGTACATACAGAAACAGAGTAGTAAATGCAAGTAGAAAAAAAAACATTTGGCTATTTCTTATACTTCAGTCAGGCGCTTGTATTTATGACTAGTGGCACCCGCATGGCTTTGCCCGTAGTAGAAAATTAAAAGGTCTTTTGGTTCCCCTGTATATTTACAAATAATGCATGATGAATTTCTCGCCAAATGGCTTGCCCACGTTACGGTTCCACGTTATGATTACTTGGCAATTTACTCGTCCATCCTATGATAATTTTGCTCGGGAAAATGTTCTTAAAATTGGAATAGAAAAAGAACAAAATGAAATTTTCGAAAAATCGCTTAAAGGCGCACACCCCCACGCTACAAACAGCAGCAGCTACATGCAACAGAGAGATATCCAGACAGAGAGACTTTCAGCTTTATTATTAGTACAGATAAAGAAAGATAAAGATAAAGAAGACCACAAAAAAAAAAAAAAAAAGCGAAAATGGTAAGAAAAAAAAAAGTTGGGGAATTTTATAAGAAAATTTGGCTATTCAGGGAAAAAATAATTTTTCAAGAGACAAAAATATTAGAGGAAGTCGATTCATTTTCTGAAAATATTAGTGGAAAAATAATTTTTGAATTTGGGGAATTTTGGTTGAAAACATCGCTTTTTGGGGAAAAATTGGAAGGGAATTGGGGAAATCTGGATTTGACCATCTGGCAACACTGGAGCCATTTGACACAGTATTGCTTTTCACGTCTTCACCTTCAACATAGAATAAAATATTTGGCCCTGAAAATGACCTTTCTTTTAATAAGGAAGGCATTATGAACACTTAACTTTTCAAGAAAGGTAAAAAGATTTACTTCTTTAAAATAAAAAGTTTGAATGTACAAGCAATTAAATCAAAAGCAAACATTTCTTATTTTATTAAGAGGAAAATGGAAAATCTTCAAATTTCAAAATTATAAGTATACTAAATACATATTTATACATAAAATATATCTCGTAAAGGTATTACAGGTATTAGTGTAGCAGTACAGTTTCAAAAGGCATATTTTTCATCTTGGCGATTATTTTTCATTTAATTTACTGTTGCCAAGTTTGATTAAACTTACAATGAAATTACTTTTTTTTGGCGATACCATGCATTATTTTGTTTATTAATGGACTTATGATACAACGAATCATTACATAAGACTAAATGTTGCGTCAAAAAAAAAAAAAACTATTTAGCCTAATGATTGAATTAAGCTATTAAAAAGAAAATTGTTCGCCAAATATAAAACAAGCTAAATGAAAACCGTGAACGGTTCTTATGAAATAAATCGCCAACTAAATTAAACAAATCTTAACACTGTTTCTTCAATGTCAGAAACTTCCGTTTCTAAGACTTATTAGACGTAGCAACGACTTTTCAAAATACAACAACAGGTTTCATTAGCTAAAACTTTCTCTTATTTACAATACCATAAAATTAAATTAGTTCAAAGACTGTTGGCTAGGGAAACAAATCAAAAATCTACTCATTGAGTGATAACATTGCCGATTGGCAAGTTTTTAGTCCTACATAAACACTTGAAAAATACTTACCCAAGTGGATAAGGTAGCAACTTTTAAATATCTAATGCTGTAACAAAACTACTACATTTCATGCGGGATAAAGGTAATTTATCCCTCTCTGTCAGGATTTTTTTTATTTAATGCCACGGAAATATAAGTTCGTTGCTTGAGGCACCTGGGGCCCTGCCCCTTATCCTCTGGTGTGGTATGTTGATAGTTCCCCGGTTGGGGCCATGGCTTTATTTTGGCGCAGAAGATGGTTGCGTGGATGTACGAGAGATGTGGCTTCCTCTAACGGGAGTACCATAATGGTTAGCCGAAGGCTCTTCAAAGTAATTTCAACTAAAGTTCTTCTTTATTTAAATAAGTTTAAGTATTATTTTTTTTCGCTTCCTACATATTTTTTTAAAGTTTTGTACTTTTTTTTCCCCGTGGGGGATTTCTAGGCTATTTGAATGAATAAAAATAAAATAAAATTAAGACAATGATAAAATGTTGATAAGAAATTTAAAAAGAAAATAGTGAAATGAAAATAGATAGGAGCATGCTCCCAGCCAGAGTGTAGCACAATAACTAGAGTCGAAACGAGGTATGAACCCGATAAGGGATTCACTCACCCCGTTTCGAAATTGAAACTAAGCTAGCAGAGCGCGAGGCCTGCGAGAATTTGCCGGATCCAATGGATCGTAATTTGGAAGGATGTTAAGTAGTGGATTGCCAACACGGGGGATGTTGTAGTGAAATCTCTTGGCGAGCTTTTTGCAAAAGGTGTGGAGCGTCGGGATGCCAACCTCTTCCACCAGCTTGTCCGTACGGACGTACCAGGGAGGGTCGCACGCCGCTCGAACCATCACTCTCTGCAAGTTCTCAACTCTGTTAAAGTTAGAGATTGCAGAAGTCGCCCATATGGGCGCTCCATAGGTAATAATGGGTCTTAGGCAGGACTTATAAATGAGCAGTTTATTATCCGTTGATAAAACGCTTTTTTTGTGCAGGAGACAATTTAGTGGTTTTTTGGAAGTGAGGTACTTCTTGCGTACCTCTTCAATGTGAGGTCGCCAGGTTAAATTACGGTCGAACGTTATGCCTAAATATTTCGCCCGCTGAGACCAATCAATCGGGTCGGTATAAAGATGCAGTTTAATAGGAGGGAGCTCAGTTGTTCTTGTAAAAAAGCAGGTAGCTATACTTTTGTTGGCATTAACTTTGATTTTTATTTAATGATACGAGGAATTCAAAGAGTGCGTTCGACGAGCACGACCGAGAGCGACCGGTTAGTTAATCACGTGACAGTTAATGATCACTTGCTCCAATCAACCAATGAACTGCTTAGAATGGTAACCGCTGCGGTAACCGGTTGATCATAGAACGCCGCGGTTAGTAACTGGTTACTTACCGGTTAACCGGTGAGGTTCGTCGAACGCAACCAAAGATAATTTTCTATCGACGGTCAGTTTTTCTTGAGCCAACATCACACTTGAAATTTTAATGTAGAAAATGCAATGTCCAGTTAACTTTAATATAACAGGTAACACAGAATCACATTTTTTGTCATCATTATGTACTTGTACTTGAGGTAAAACTTCAATAAGATGAGACAGATTCCTTATGTGCATCTCACTGGCAATTCATCATAAAAATAAACATTCACAATGCCACATAACTCTTATGGAGAAATAAGACTCATTTACAGTCTGCTGCAACCACATTTATGAATAGGATTCAAAGTTGTCTTATGTTATTATGATTCAGCTAATTAGCAATATTTCCTAAATCTAGCATCCAATGAATCACTTCGTATAGATCCAGGGCAAAAATTATATTTTTTGCTCTCCTTTGGAAACGAAAAAGTAACTTCCTTTGTGAAGTTGGGCAACACATTTATGGACCAAAAAGATTTTCGTTGGACTGAAGAGAAATTTTAAAGGTAAACTGGCCGATCTGCTCTTACGTCATCAAATGTATCGTTGCCAGTTAACAGACATTGACTCTAGTACGGTGATGCTCTAATAGTATATAAACCTCATCCATATTTGTAATGTATTTCAATTATTAAATATATTTTTATAAATTTTATTTTACACAAACTACCGAATGGCAATACCTCATTGTTGAAAAGCAAAAGAAGCACGAGATAGTGTTCGATAGATTTTTAATTTAATGGAGCGACGACTTCTTGAGTTGTAACAACGTTATGTGTGATGTTAATAAAGTTTGATTGATTTTTTATAGTATAATGGAGTCAAATTAATATACGAAATTAGGGAGTTGGTTTATACTTTCCCGACTTCCTCCTTACTTTAGGTTGGTTTATACCTTAAGTTTGTCATGCTTCGACGAAAACTAGACGATGAAGAACATGCTATCTCACTACAAACGTGCTAAGATGCTGTCGCAATTCCGATTGCGGAAACATCTTTTGAATTCAACTTGCCTGCATTGAAATGAAAAGGGCCTGAAGGGCCCATCGCCAGACGCAGTTTTTTTTTTTTTTTTGAATTACATTCATCTTTAAATTTTTAACTCTTAGTCAATCTCAAATTTCCTTTTGTTTTGGCACATTCAAATTGAGCCATTCAATTTCTTACACTAAAGTAGAAACAAAAAGTAAAGAAAGAACTATAATGCAACGTAAAAAAGTTCCTAAAAAGTGTAAAAGTAATGAAAGTGCAAGAGATTAAGAGCCATTGTCTGTAAGGATCAGGCAGGTTGTGATTATTGACATTTTTAATTTTCTTTATTTTTGCATATGTTGTTCCTTATCATGAGTGTAATGAAAATCCAAAATATGAGCTTTGTCTGCCTTACCGTTTATGGGAAATTAAATTTTTAAATTTAGGGGGCGTGGCACATTTTTGCGTGTTTTTCAAATTTACAGATTTTAAAGTTCTTGTTGCTTCAAGCGTCCTTATAATGACATGGGTTTTTAAATTCTATACCATTATGTGGTCATGTTAGATACTATTACAGCTGTCAAATCGGTGTCACTACGAGGGCGACGCTCACAAAGTCCGTTTAAAAATGACCGAAAATGAAATTTTTACTATATTCAAGGCCAATTTTCTTAAAGCGCCTTCATGATGACACCAACTTTTTTGCATCCATTTCTAGCTACACTTGCATACATCAAAAATATGTAATACAATTGGTGTCACTATAAGAGCGTCAGAAGATATTGGAACTTTTATTTGATAAATTTCACAAAAACGCGAATGTTTAAAATCTAATCACCACTCTCGCCCTCATAGCAGAGATCTGAAACTAATTAAGTTTGATAACCAACATGTCTGTCTAATATTTCAACTAAAAAAATGGGTGTCACTCCTATTACTTTCAGAAACATAATCATTCGAAATTAGTATGTTATGGCGTTATTTAAAGAAAGACTTTTCAAATTCGAATGACTTTTTGCACCGTTTGTTTTAAACTTTATTATAAAATTACAGTAGTGACACCTAAAATAATGTGTTTCTAATACTTTTTGTAAAAAAGCTTTTTAAAAAGCATTAGAAACACAGTAAATCGATATAGGTACGGATGGACGTATTGTGTAATGTGCATTATAGGCTAAAAATGTCATAGTAATATTCATATTTTTTTCAATCATACTAATTTTTATCTGTTATTTATATTAAAAATGCAACTATTTATTTTTACCTAAACTAAATAAACTTAATGAGTTGCATAGTTATGAACATAATGCATTACATAGCAATATTCAGAATCTGAAACAAAATTTGAGGATGACGTAGACAAAGAAGACATAAAAATTCAAATTGACCAGCTTCAGAAAGACTGTCATCTCTTACTGAAATCTGGTAATTTTGTAGCACTAAAGCTTGGGAAAACATGGTATCCCGGAGAAAAAGTAGAAGTTGACTATTTGCCAATCTAACTACAACTAGTCCCCTCATAGCAGAGATCTGAAACTAATTAAATTTGATGACCAACATGTTTGTCTAACATTAGACCTAATAAAATTGGTTTCACTCCTACTACTTTAGGAAATATAATCATTCGAAATTAGCATGTTGTGGCGGGTTTTTTTCTATTTATTTATTTATTTTTTTAAAATTTATTTTATTTGTTTATTTTTTTTTTTAATTTTAATCTTTTTACGTCCAAATAGTTTTTGTTTTGTTACAAAGAAGTGTAACTTTTAACATAAACAGCTATGGGCAGTAAGGGCGTCTTTATCTTGAACAGAAAATACTCGTTTTGATATAGCTAGATTATCATACCAATATAATCGCCTTGTTTTCCGGAAAAACAAATTTATTTATTCCAACCCTTCTTGCCATGCATTTGACCTTTAAGTGCAAATGGTCAACTTCTACTATTTCTCCGGGATACCATGTTTTCCCAAGCTTTAGTGCTACAAAATTACCAGATTTCAATAAGAGAGGACCGTTTTTCTGAAACTGATTGATTTGATGCTTTCTATTTTCTTTGTTTTAATCTACGTCATCCTCGTATTATATTTCAGATTCTGAATGCTCGCTATATAATACATTATGTTCATAACTATATAAGACTTTATGTTTATTTAATTTAGATAAAAATGAATAGTTGCATTCTTAATATAAATAACAGACAAAAAATTAGTAAAGTTGTAAAAATGTGAAGATTAGTATGACTATTTTAGCCTATAATGCCCATTACACAATCCATCTGTATCTATATCGATTTACTGTGTTTCTAATGCTTTTTATAAAGTTTTTTTTATAAAAAAACATTAGAAACGCATTATTTTAGGCGTCACTACTGTAATTTTATAATAAAGTTTAAAACAAATGGTGCAAAAAGCCATTCGAATTTGAAATGTCTTTCTTTAAATAGCGCCATATCATACTAATTTCGAACGATTATATTTCCGAAAGTAATAGGAGTGACACCGATTTTTTTAATTGAAATGTTAGACGAACATGTTGGTTATCAAACTTAATTAGTTTCAGATCTCTGCTATGAGGGCGAGAATGGTAGTTAGAGTTGAAACATTTGCGTTTTTGTGAAATTTATCAAATAAAGTTCCAATATCTTCTGGTGCCCCTATAAGTGACACCAATTTTATTACATATTTTTGATGTATGCAAGTGTAGCTAGAAATTGATGTAAAAATGTTGGTGTTATCATGAAGGCGCTTTGAGAAAATTGGGCTTGAATATAGTAAAAAATTTCATTTTCGGTCATTTTTAAACGGACTTTGCGGGCGTCGCCCTCGTAGTGACACCGATTTGACAGCTGTAATAGTATCTAACATGACCACATAATAATATGAAATTTAAAAATCCATGTCATTGTAAGGGCACTTAAAGCAACATGAATTTTAAAATCTACGATTTTGAAAAGTGCGCAAAAATGTGCCACGCCCCCTAAATTTAAAAATTTCATTTCTCAAAAACGGTAAGTCAGACAAAACTCATATTGTGGATTTACATTGCATTCATGATAAGGAACAACATATGTGAAAATAAAGAAAATCGAAAATGTCAACAATCACAAATGCCCTAAACTGCCTGATTCTTACAGACAATGGCTCTTAATTACAAAAAGTTTTTTTTTATGTATGCATTCTATAGTTACGTTAGTTACACAGTCTTCCGTAAAAGTACAACTAAGAACCAAAAAAGATAACATGTTTAAAACTTGGCAAGTTAAAAAAAAAATAATAATAATAACGATGACTAAAACTTGCCGCAAGTTTAAAATCCATTATCAAAAAAAGTAAAAAATTGTTTTCTAAATGAATTGAAGAACATGGGAAAATCCAACATCTATGTGGAACTGCTATAGAACTTGGTAACCGTTTAGATCTGAACTTTTTTTTGTCGGTGACACCGTCTACCCCGAACCTCATTTCGATCGAACTTGGCTTCTTTTTCACATTTATGTTTTGTTGGGATTAGACGTTTCAAACTCATCTTATGCAACGAAACAGAGTTTCTGAATGTTACAAATACAACACAAAAACAGATACAAATGTGACGACCAGCAACAGGCTCTTGGCCCAGTTAGGCTGGTCCTAGTCAATTTATTAGTCCCCAATAAAGATCAATGGTCCTCTTAAAGCTATCCACCCCCTTGCTCATTATCACCTCTTCCGGTAAACTGTTCCAAGTGCCTACAACCCTACTACAGTAGTAGTTTTTCTTCAGTTCCAGGTTAGCCTGAGATTTGAAGAGCTTAAAACAATGACCCGCCCTCGTCCTGCTTTCCGGTGCAAAAATATTAATCCATTAACATCATTCATTTTGATAAATTTAAAAAACTGAATCATGTCCCCTCTGACTCTCCTTTGCTCCAGGCTATACATATTAAGTCTGGTATCATAACGTAAATCTGAAAGTCCCTTAACTAGTCTAGTTACCCTTCTTTGAACCCTTTCCAATGCACAAATATCTTTCCTCAGATAAGGCGACCAAAACTGCACAACATACTTCAAAAATGGGATCTTACTAAACTCCTATATAAAGGCAGAAGAACCTTCTTAGGTTTGTTTGAAATAGATCTATTTATAAACCCAAGCAGTCTGTACGTCCCCAAATCAGAATTTGAGCAGGCAAAAAAAGTTAAAAATTTCTTACTCTAGCGATGATGTGAGAAAGCGTTGAATTGTATGATGAACGTTATTTTTTTGCAAAGTTTCAGTTTTACTAACAACCCGTTATGGTATGACGGAGGCAAATTGTCTTTTCATCAGAGAGATTGACCTCCAAGTTTGAAGTGTTCCAATAAATATCTGTACCTCAAAAGCCAAACAAAGGTAAGTCACATTTTCACTACATTTCAGGAGAGCGTAAAAACTTTTTTTTATTGCATACGAAGGTTGGAACTCGCGCTCTTATAAAACAGGTTAAAAAATACAAGGTTTGTTTTTTCTTTTTTACAAAATTATCTTGTTATGTCTTAGTGCGAAATAGGAATCTATTCATACAGTCTGGCCATCGATAAGATGAAAAGGATATAAGGGCGGAAATAAACGCATCTATTAGTTTTCAGGGATAATATCTTTTGAAAATAAAACTACCGTATTGTAGTTGCTCCAGCAATGAAATAATGCCATGCTAAGGTAAGGAATGACGGACGTAAGACCCCTATATATACGAGCTGACGTGACGCATCAGCTTAAAAACAGCCATTTTGGATCGGAGCACGTGTTTGAGTGGTTGTATTTTCTGGCAAGTTATCGGGTTTGGTAATTTTTCACTGCGAACCATTATTAGCGGCACGTGGATTGTTTATTAAATAAAATACTATTTTTGGAAAATTTGGCAAAAACCCGAAATTTTGCTGCGGTGACCATAGACTAATAATAAGAATAGACCGAGCTATGGCAATCCTTTTGCTCTCATAAACCAAACCATGTGACTGGTAGATATCCTAGCAACAGAGGACGCTAATCGTAGCAGACGATCAACGCCCGCGAGAAATAAAATGAATAGAATTGATGGAACACGGAAGAATGATCTTTTATGGAGTCCGATTTGTAAATTTGTTATTCTAAGTTGTAAATATTTTGTTAAAATAGTGAGTTTTTCGTTTAGATACTAGTATTGTGCATTTTCTTTAGTCAATTTCAATAATTCTCTAAGCAATTAAAGATGCAAGCGCCCAAAAAGAATCGGCAAACGGTAAGATTTTTACCTACTACTTCAATTTAAGATACCGATTAGTACATTTTTGCGTTAACGCAAAACGTTTACTCCATTTCGTTCACGCCAACGCTGACGTACCAGTTCCAAATGAAATAAAAGTTACTGAAAACTGTGATCAGAAATTAATTACTAATGTCAAAATAATGCATAACTTAAAAAAAAAAAGTCAGTTCAATCTCTGCACCTGGAAAAAAATTATAATCAAAACACATTACGACTTAAAATACATGTCGAGTACCAAACTATAGATAATGTTGCCATCTAGCAACCATGCTGACAAAGTTTTCGCCAAGCCAGTCACATGATGTATCCATGAACCAATTTTTTCATCAGCAAGTCTGGGAAAGCTCGTTCTACTTTTATTATTAGTCTATGGTAGTGACCCTAACTCTGCAACAATGAGAAATCCGGTCCAAAATGGCTGAACTTAAGCTGATGCGTCGGCCTGTATATATAGCGGCTCTAGACGGACCTAAGTAATCCGGTTTATCGTGAGTTTCACTGCTGGTGACGTACAGAGTCTTACAGAGCCAGTGATTTTGGCTACTAAAGAGCCGCTATATATACAGGCCGACGCATCAGCTTAAGTTTAGCCATTTTGGATCGGATTTTTCATTGTTGCGGAGCTAGGGTTACCACAGCAAAGTTTCGGATTTTCCAATTTGGCTAAAGATAACATTTTATTTAATAAACTTCTCACGTGCCGCTTATGTTTGCTAGCAGTGAAAAATCACCAAACGCGATTAGTTGCCAGAAAAGACAACTACTTTAACATGCGTTCCGATTCAAAATGGCTGAACTGCGTCGGCTCGTGTATATAGGGGCTTTAGACTCATATATATATATATATATATATATATATATATATATATATATATATATATATATATATATATATATATATATATATATATATATATATATATATATATATATATATATATATATATATATGAGGATGACACTCCACTGACCACCTCGAAATCGCCGAACGAGCTAAAAAATTATATCAAACAAGGTTATCAGTCGAATGAAACTTTAACATCGATAATAAAATCCTATTTTAGGTAGTGAATACAAATTAGTACCTAATTATTAATAAAACAATAAGTTGTAAACAAGTAAAAAATCAATACTGCAAAGCTTAAAATATTGCGGTAGTCAATAAAGGATTACTAATGATCAAACTCTGTGTTTTGCAAAAAAAAAAAAAAAATAATAATAATAATAATAAATGATCATTACAACAGATCTCGCGCCTATTGATATCCTTGTGATATTTTAAGCAACTAGGTTGGCACGATGGTTGGCGTCTTTGCGAAATAACCAATAAAACTTCAGAAACTACCGCTAATAGGAGAGTATTATTCTCCATTAATTTTCTATGAAGCATTCTCCCACGTTATCCTCATATAAAAAATTGCCGATGATCAAATAACCCGCGTGTTTCAATAATGAAACTCGCAACACTGCATGATAATTTGATAATATGTTTTGTTAAGGTTTAACATGCAGGTAAAGGCTTTATAGTGACAAGGCTGAACTCGATCCCGTAACTTTATTATTTTACTGTTAAGTCTGTGTCATTTCAGGGGAATGAAGAAATGGTCAACAATGAACGCTACCTATTGGATTTTAGGGTTAATCCACTGGAGAGAGTTAGGGTTACAATTTCAACTTTCAAAATATCACCAAAAAGGCAATGGCTTCGTACAAACGTAGTAGCAATTTTCCCCCATCATACCTCGGCGGGCGACTTTCTAGTTGAAAATATATTTAGAACTAAACACTAAAACCTAAAAAAGTATATATGCAAAGTACTTACTTCCATATTATCAATAGCTTTTTGAAAAGGCACATCTCTCTGAAACAAGAAAATTTATCAAATTTATGTATACAAACACACACACATTATATCTATATATCTATATGTGTCTGTCTGTCTATATTGACTACAGAGAAAAATTATACCGCTCTAAAAAACTTACCGACAATCATGAAACTTGTCAAATAGTGTTTGTCTGTAAATTAATAGATGACACCAAATTAAAAAAAAAAGAAAAGAATTTTGACGCCTTGAATTAAAATTAGGTTTTTACCAATCAAAAATTGCGATAACACCCTACTCGTTGGGTTTCTTGTATCTACAAATGGAATAGAATCGAAATGGCCAAGAAATCTGTATACCTCAGAGCCAGAAGGACGCAAGTCAAATTTTATGGTAGTTTTACAGAAGACAGGGAAAACTTTTCTCTGGGGCATGCAAAGGATGGGACGCGAGCTCTCTTAACCCTGCAAAAAAAAAGGAAAAAGGATTTTTTTAAAAAGAATTTCGTTCGATTGGCTCGATGCGGAATAGGCTTCTACATACAATGCACTAATCAACGAAAAACCAAATCTTTTGGACTTACGCACATCCATTACAAGGCACATCCATTAAAAAAAAAATGGTGATTAGATTGAGAAGCGCCTCGAACTTAAATTATCGACAGAGCTGAAAATCTCAATTTGTCGAATGAAACCCAAATTTTACGGAATGATGATCGTCCCCCCCCCCTCTCAATAATTTGTGTGTGTCATTTTTTTAGAGGGAGTGGCGAGTGCTTTTACTAGAGGAGTGCTTTATGTGAAGACAAGTTTCTTTTTGTTTAAGCGAGGGTCGATGAGAGTTGTGACATTTTTGAGAAATTTGAACGCCTTATGAAACTATGAGTCAAATATGAGGGGAGAATTTGGGGGATTCAAGAGATGGTTTTAAATTTACAATCCCAATCAATGTATGTTCACTGCACGGTTCCAGGGCAGTAGCCTGGGGGTGGCATTAGAGAGCAATGCCCTACCTTTTGTCACTAATGCTCCAACTATATTTTTACATTTAAAAAGTTCATATTCAGGGGGGGGGGGAGTCCCCAAATCTCCTTTTCTATAACGAAACAAAGATACTCTGAAATTGCGTTTTAAGATTCTCAATTTCTAAAAATTTCCGGAGGAGAATTTCGAACTCCATCCTTCCACCTAACGTCATCAGAGGCGACCTAAAATCGCCTTTTTAGGACTTCCAATTTCAAATAATTTCTTTGATAGGGCTCCAAACCCTACCCCTTCCCCAATCGTTGTGAAATAGAGCCTGTAGTAGGATTTTAATTTTCAAAATATTTCAGGGGAAAGCCTTTGAACTTCGCCTCTGTCTAATATCGCTAAAAGACGGTCTAAAGTTGCATTTTCAGAACTTCAAGTTCTAAAAATTTTGGGGAAATGCTCGTAATTCCATTTTTACTTTCTTCTATATCTAATATATAGAAGAAAGTATTGGATTCGTGCAAATTTTCGAATTTTGACGGATTCGAACGTTTTGAGGTGTGCTGAGTCCATTTCGACTATTTTTGGAAAATGTCTGTATGTGTGTGTGTGTGTATGTGTGTGTGTATGTGTGTGTGTATGTGTGTGTGTATGTGTGTATGTGTGTGTATGTGTGTGTGTATGTGTGTATGTGTGTGTGTATGTGTGTCACGTCTGTGTGTGACCAGTTTTTTGTGGCCACTCTACAGCAAAAACTACCGCATGAAATCGAACGAAACTTGGTACACATATGTGCCCCTATGTGAACTTGTGCCCATTGGTTTTTGGCGCGAATTCCTCCAATTGGGGTGGAGAAATGGGACGTTTTTTGAGTTACGCGTGCTTGCTATTCCTCAGGAAGTAACTAGCGGAATCAAACAAAATTTGGTCCATATGTTGCCAGTAACAGGAACAGGTGCTGATTCAATTATGGTGTCAATAACTCAAACGGGGGTTGAGCTATAGAACGTTTTTTGTCGTCAATTGTGACTGCTGTATCTCAAGAAATAATGAACGGAATGAAAGAAAAATTTATCGGCAAGTATCCCTTAGTGGGTATAAAAGCTGATTTTATTTTGGTGTCAACAGCTAATAAGGGGGTAGCGCAATCGCCCGTTCTTTTTTTTCTATTGTGAGTGCCCTATCTCAAAAAGTAATGCTACGTTCTGGTTGAAATTTGGAATATATGTGAATCCATATGTAAACAGGCTTTGGTTCAATTTTGGCGCCAATCGCGCCAAGAGGTGCTGATTTATTTTTATTATCATTATTTTTTAGCGAATAAAAATAGCTTTATTAGTGCAACAATAAGAAAGATAAATCGTAATAGATTACCGTCTGCTTATTTCTCGTGATTTAAATTGTATGGAAATGATCGGAAATATTATTTCAATGATTTAAAATTTTTAACTGTTGCCATCTTATGTTTGTTAACAAATAAAATATTTGTATTTAATTCAAGCAAGGCTTTTAAAATAACTTTTCAATTTTCGCTCTTGGGTCATTCCATGTCAAGTGATCCAAAGTTTTTTCCCTCACCCTTTTGTATTTCTTTTAAATTTGGCTCATCGATTGTACCCTTCGAGGTAATCAAAAGTCCAAATTTTTAGATTTTTATCTCTATTATTTTTTTATTTATGACACTTTGATTTTTCGAAAAACCCTCTTTTTTTCATGGATGTTTGAACAAAAATGGACAATAACTCAGCACCAAATATAGATAGAAAGATTTGGTAAAAAGCATTTTAAAGTACATTAGTTGCTGTTTAATTGGATATGCAACATGACTAATTTCAGAAAACTTTTAATTTTTAAAAAATGAAATTAAAATTTTAAATTTAAATTTCTCAGAAAAGATAAAATGAATTTTTTTTTTTAAAAATTCTCAAAAATTTGTGTGTATTTTATCTTCATTTTTTCAAAGTTTCAAGTTGGGATCTCAATGGGATCATTTTTTTGAATTTTTAAACAAAATTTGACTTATGTAATAATGACATTTTTCAGATTCTAACTAGTTAAATATAGGGTTCTCTTACTAAAGATGGTCTAGTAAGTAGTAATTGATCATGACTATGCCTGAAATGAGCTGACATGAATTTGTAGATTGGTGCCCCCCCCTGCCATACAACCACGTTTTATCTTTTTTTTTTTTTTTCAAAACTGTATTAAAAAACGTAAGAGTTATGATCTTAATAAACTGGGATGCACGCTGCTAAACATCAGCAGTGACTAAGGCTTATAAAGGGGGGGGGGGTCATAAAAACTAAAAGTCAGAAAAACTTTAACAGACAAATAGAACCACTCATTTGCAGTTTTTTTTTCTTTCGAAAAGTGGGACGATAATGGGAGGGGGAAGAGCAATCTGGAATGAAGCTTAACAACATGGATGGTTATGCTCAAACTAGCAAAATTTGTTTGATCTATAACTGCTTTTAATATATGCATACATAGATCTCGCTGCATTGCTCTCCTTTACAACTGAAACTAAAAAGAAAACTAGCATTAAAGAGAAGAAGACCGCCGCACTCCAAATGTTGCAGAAAGACAGTTTTATGCGGAGATACATATGATCTGATACTTAGATTGATTTTTAGTTTAGTGTGAAAAGAATGAAACAAAATGGGGGGAAACTCTCCTATTTTGCTATGATCTTGGGACAAACTATTTTTTTCCTCCCTCCAAAATTGAAAGTTGGCGCAGAGGTAGGGGATGAAATGAATCATAACTTTCCTTATCAGATAGTGAATTAATCAAGTAAATTTTGTGAAGTTCGGATTGAAAAAGAAACACTTTGTCCGAAAAAAAAAGCGTCAGGTGAGGCGTGATACTATTATAGTGCTAATCGTATGTGTGGGAGGGGGGGGGGAATGTACTTCGTCTTGCTTTAAAGAAGAACATTTACCAGCTTTTTATATGCTTTTTATTCATTTTGTTTTATTTTATCAATTTATTTATTTTTTGCGTTTTGAAAATAGTTTTGAAAAAAAAAAAAAAAAAGTGGTGGTGCTGGTGGGGGGGGGGGAGGGCTTTTTCTTGCTTTAAAGAAGATTATTTACCAACTTTCAATAAGTTTACTATTTATTTTGTTTTTATTTATTTATTTATTTATTTTAATTTTCAAAATGTTTTGAAAAAAAAATTAAAAGTGGTGGGGGGGGGGGCTTACCAATCTACAAATTCATGTCAGCTCATTTCAAGCATAATCATGATCAATTACTACTTACTAGACCATCCCCAGTAAGAAAACCCCATATTTAACTAGTTAGAATCTGAAAAATGTCATTATTTCATAAGTCAAATTTTATTTAAAAATTCATAAAAATATGATCCCATTGAGATCCCAAATTGAAACTTTGCACAAATAAAGATAAAATACACACAAATGTTTGAAATTTAAAAAAAAAAAATTCATTATATCTTTTCTGAGAAATTTAAATTTAAAATTTAAATTTCATTTTTTAAAAACTAAAAATTTTCTGAAATTAGTCATGTTGCATATCCAATTAAACAGCAACTAATATACTTTAAAATGCTTTTTACCAAATCTTTCTAACTATATTTGGTGCTGAGTTATTGTCCATTTTATGTTCTAACATCCATGAAAAAAAGAGGGTTTTTCGAAAAATCAAAGTGTTATAAATAAAAAAATAATAGAGATAAAAATCTAAAAATTTGGACTTTTGATTACCTTGAAGGGTACAATCGATGAGCCAAACTTCCAAGAAATACAAAAGGGTGAGGGAAAAAATTTCCCAAATTTTGGATCACTTGACATGGAATGACCCTCTTTGCTTTGTTTTTGCAATAATGCAGACATTGGGATGGTCGTCAAGTTTTTTCATGTGTAATTTTGTTTTTGTTGGGAATATTGCTTCCTCGTCAAGCATGGGGAGGGATCAGAAAAAAAAGAAAAATATAGAAGAAAGTTTCGTGATGGCCACAACATACTAGTTTTTTTCGTCTAACGTTATCAAAGTTGGCCAACTGAGTTTTTAGAAGTGAAATTTAAAATTTTTGGGGGAGAAACCCCTAACCCTCTTTTACCTAACATCTTTGATTACTGTCTAAAATTGCTATTTTATTAATTCAGTTTCAAAAAATTACTGGGAGAAATTCTCTGAACCACATCGTTACTAAAGATGGTCTCAAAATGCTACTTTTAACATTAATATTTCGAGACATTTCCTCAAACCTACCCTCTCCCTAACATCACCAAAAATCTCATGGAATTGTATTTTGGAACTTCTATTTCGAAAACTCCAAAGGAGAGTTCCGAATCCCACTCCTTCCCCTCATATCAACACAGATAAAATACAGTTGCGTTTTTAAGAACATCACTTTCAAAAAAGTTTCATGAGAAGCTCCATTCCTTAACATCATCGAACATGGTATTAAACTGCATTTTTGAACCTTCAATATCAAGAATATTCTGGGATAAATTCCTTTAATTCCTATGCTTTTTCTAACGTTGCCAAATATATTCTTCAACCACGTTTAAGACTTTAAATTCGAAAAATTGACCAGGAAAAGCGTCTGAATCTTCCCTCCACCAACATCGCCTAAGATCACCTATGTGTTTTTCGAGATAGGGTCTGGTGGGGTAAAGTGGTCATAAAATCGTAGATTTTCAACTTAGGTGGATATTAAATACAATAAATTCTTTAAACACTTCAACTTTTTTTGTTGTTATTTTACATTGCATTATTAAAGAACACAATACATAGAATTTCAGGAAAAATTATATTGATTTAAGTAGTTTTATAACAGTTTCATTTCCCTATGTATTTATGACCACTTTACCCCATGGGGTGGGGGAAAGTGGTCATAGTATGGGGTAAAGTGGTCATAGTTAAAAATAGATGCAAAACCGTTATAAATAACCGTAATATTTGTATATTTCGGTTATTTTTATAGTTACAAGTATATGCACGAGTGTATGCGGGTATACATGATCATGTATACGTGATTACCTACAGTATACATGTCTACGCGTATAAACAAACATCATATGCGTGTATGCACTTGTATCTCGAGTATATACATGCATACCTGAGTATATGCGTGTATAGTAGACATATATACGCATATATAGGTAATCAAAGGGGTGTGAGAAGGGAGGATACGAAGCAAAGAATCATAATGAACTTATGGTCGCTGACGCGCTACATGCACAGTAAGCCAGAAACTGATGGATGCAAAACAGGCCACAAATTTGTTACAAAGATGATTTTACTTGACCGGCTGTTGGCGAGATGGTTAGGCGCTGGCTTTGTATGTCTGTGGGGATGACGGTCGGTGGATTTTCGAGATGCAGAAAATCATCATGTCGTGTGATTATGCGGCATGTAAAAGATCCCTAGGGTATTCGTTTGGCTTAGAAATCCCTAGGCAAAATTAAAGTCCTAGTGCAATTTTGCATCAAAGAGAGCCCAGGTGCCTCCCCCAGGTGGAAACTGGATGTTAAAAAAACTATAGTGACATGCATCAGCGCCTTAATGGTGACACATGAAAGACTGATGCATTGTAGGGGAGGGCACTAGGTCTGGTTATGGCTCAGACGCCTCTTCAGGTGGGACTCTTATACACACCCATTGGAAAAAAAAGATGATTTTAACCAACATTTTAGTTTTTAAGAAATATTTAGAGCAGATGTTAAAGTTACGGCCTGTAGTAGTTCTAATACACGCATCGCAACAACGGCACAGCGGCTGATGAAAGTTTTTCAAAAGTCTCATTGTTGCAACAGAGAGTTCTTTGTGATTGCGACGCATGTATTACAGCAGCCGGCCCCAAATTTCATCAATCTCTTTAACACTTTCGAAGACCTAAAATGTTGCGTAAAATTGTATTTGTGTAATAAATTTGTGACCTGTTTTGCATCCCTCAAGTTCTGACTTTGCGTGCATGTAGCGCGTCAGCGTTGTGTTTGTGACCATATGTTTCTTATGATTCTTGCTTGTTCTACTCCCTTCTTACATCTTTTAAGAATTTTCCCAAGAGTTTAAACTCACCCTGTATACATGTATATCATATGCTTGTGTGTAAGTGTCTACTCGAGTTTTGAGTACGTACCCGTATATACGTGTCTACCTGAGTATATAAGTGTTCGTATATATACGAGTATAAGAGGGTAGATACGTGTATAGTCGAACGTATATCTTTATAGACAAAAAATACTTGCAGATATCCATATACTACGCGTTTATTGGTGCATTTATGTGAATACGTATATATACGTGCCTACACGAGTATATGCGTATGCATACGCATACACTGGTATATTTAATCCTTTTTACTGTAAAACCAATACATATTAAGTGAAATTGGTATTTCATTTATGTCTGCCTCATACTTAAAGATTAAGTGACGTTAGAAGAACAATGTTCGTTAAGCCTAATATTATGACCACTTTACCCCATCTTACTTAAATTGTTCTAAAAAATCAACCAAAATAGATTCAGCTAACTACTAATGAGTAAGAGTTCTTGAGACATGTAGGAAGCTTCCTATGCAGTCAATCTGTTCATAATTCTAACAAACAAAATTTTCCAAGAAAGTTAAAAGAGGTGTTTAGATTTTGAAACTTTTCATATTCACACAAATTATTTTATTTTACCAAATAAAATTTTGCCAGTTGTGAAATTTTGTATTCAAAATATAGTTTCTAACTACCCTATCGTAAAATAAAATTTTCACATTCATTCGAACATTTAATTCCAAGCTATAGCCATTTATTTGACGTATGACCACTTTACCCCATTGACCACTTTCCCCCACCAGACCCTACACTTTTAATAATTTTCTGAGGGAGAACCCAGTGCCCCTTTTTCTGTGCGATGTTACTTAACGTCTGAGCTCATGTTGCTAATTAGCCCAGTAAATTTAGGATTTTTTGCACCACAAATTTATAATTAAGAAATATTTTCAGAATTAGTTTCTCATAGCATGTAAAGTAAATTCTAAAAATTCTCCTACGATTCCATGTGAGCTTCAACCCAAAATGGCGGATCAAAGATAGTACTTTTGATCCGCCCTTTTTTACGCCTAGTACTTTTTGTTTTCCTTATAACTCGGTCAAAAATAAAGATTTTTCAGTTCTAAAAAACCTGTATGCTCTAAAAGTAATACTGTTTCGATATATACTCTAAAATAACCAATAAAAAAGTTCAAACAATTGTTTTGACATCAAAAGCTAAAATTTCTATTTTCTACGTAATATGCAGCAGAACGAAAAAGTTACTAAAATAAAGAATTTTTTTATGGTATTCTTTTTTAAAATATGAATTGAAAAACGATTGATTTCATCCATTTATTGAATAATCAAGTAGCTTTTATTCCATTTCTGAAAGAAGTCTTGCTATTTCAAGCTTTGGAAGGAGAATATGATAAGAGAAAAAAAGTGACCTTATAATAAATTTTCAAAAAATTGCAGAATATCATTTATTTAGTACTTTAAAAAGTGACATACAATATCTTTTTGAAAAGCGTGTAAAATATATAAAGAGAAGATAGTAATGTTAGATTAGATAAAATTTAGAGAAAAAAAGACTCAACATTCAATATCATTACCCTCATCTTCGAAAATGTGCACAGAAGTTGAATTTTTACATATTTCACCTAAACAATGCATGAAAACTTAAAACATTAAAGGTCTGCGTTTTACTTGGCATCTAAATCACAGTCTCACATAATTACTGTTAATTTGTAGTCACAAAACATTAAATGTGGAATTCCTTCGGAAGCTTCGGGAAGTGACAAAAGCGTTGTGAACATAACACATCCCCATTTAATTGGATTCACGTTTTTCTTAAGCCACTGTTGTACAATTGAATAAACACAAAATGGATGCTGTGAAGCAACTACACTTGTGGGTGGAAGAGTTGCCAAGCTTTAAATTTTAGAGAAGGAGTTTTGGTTACTTATTATAGCGGTTGTATCGTAAGATGTCTAGAGAACTAAGTGTTACTCCCACTAAAAAGATGTTTCAGCAACACTTCTGCAATCTGGGTGACCTTTTCTGGATGGATCAAGCTGGAAACTACTGAGTTGTGAGATCAGAAAAGGCAGTTTGAGATTTTCCTTTAGCAACTAGAAAGCTCAAGATTTACCCTTTCTGAATATAACTGACGTGGAGTCGGAGTCACATCCAGTGGCTGCGTGGAGCAAAAGAAGTAGATCCTTCAAGGTACCCAAGACTTCTTGTACTTTCAATATATTGTAATATTTTTCTTTGTATTAAATTGGTTTGGGGGTAAAAAATAGAGTGATGTTCCAGACATACCTCTTTCACTTAGAACCGAGAGCAGATCTGTATCAGTACCTATTACTGCGACTGGTCTGGAGCTGTTCTGGCATGTTTACATCGCAATTGAGCAAATTAATACATTGGCTTCCCTATCCACTTGTACAACAGTCACTCCTCCTAATCGGTAGTATTCCATCATAATTTGAATTAATCTTGATTTATTCTCAGAATTCCGCAAAAAGTTAGTCTATAAAATCGTTCCCATTACATTTTCTTCAAAGGGGAGTAGGCTCAGCCATTTTGAACATCACCCTTCTTTGTTTCTTCCCAATGTTAGTTGGTAATGCATCAGCGTATCCATTAAAAAACCACTGCTTCACATAAAAAGAAGTTTTTCTTAAGACACCTGAAGTATTTGAGGAATATGTGTTTTTATTATATGTCTGACTCGTCCCATGCCAATGCGTGCATAAAAAATCTTTCATCTTTAATGGATAAAGAGATTGGTGGTGGGTGGCTTAACAAAAGGCTCTACTAATTCAATGACAGCTGCCACGCTTGTGTGTTTATCCTTTCGCAGAGAAACATAACCAAAAAGCGAGAGTAGTTGAGGGGCTAATTCATATTTGAGATATTTCGTAAATTATCGTTTGATTTGGGAACAGCAGCATCCCGGTCAAAAACTGTGGAGGACTGATTAGAACGCTCATTTCTTAATAATAACCTCTTTTTCTTTTGAAGTTTAACTTCTGCAAAAGAACTTCCTAAAGTTGAAGGCAGTGATCTTTCACCGACATTTTTTCCATTGTCACATAATTACATGGAAACATAATTTAAAAAAAAATCCTTCTTGAGTAACTAGTATTTGCAACATAAAATGTGCAAAAAATACCATTTTGAAATAACAATAATCTTTTTATTAAAAAAAAAAGTTTTGAACGATTTTTAACGAATTTCTATGGTTACAATGTGTGTGTGTGTGTGTGAGAGAGAGAGAGAGAGAGAGAGATAGAGAGAGAGAGAGAGAGTGTTTTTTTTTTTTTTAATTCCTTTGAGAGTGTTTTTTTTTTTTTTAAATTCCTTTTATATTACAAAAGGAATTTGGAGCCACTTTAACAATTTATGGTAGTTTCAAACAGCTAAACAGATCAGCATTGAATTTTCACACCGAAAATTTTGCATTTCCGACAAAAAACACAAATTGCAGATCATATATGTTTATAATTTTTTATGGGGAAATGTCGGTAAAATACAAGCACAATTCAAACATACATAGCATTTTTTTAAAACTGAAACAATTCAACTATTGACTAATATATGAGGGAAAATATTTTTAAAGAAATACTCCAAAAAATCTAAAAAAAATATTTATTTTAGCAGCTTATGCGTTCTGCTGCATGTTACATAGAACACAGAAATTTCAGTTTTTGGTGTCAAAACAAATGTTAAAATTTTTTTATTGGTTATTTTAATCCCCTTGCAGTTGGGCAGTCCCAGAATTACATGTTATATGGACGAGATATCTCGTCATAAACTGCAAGTTATTTATCGAAACAATATTACTCCTGGAGTCTACAGTTTTTTTTTTTTTTTTCAGAACTGAAAAATTTTCATTTTTGACCGAGTTTTAAGGAAAACAAAAAGTACTAAGCGGCCATCTTTGATCCGCCATTTTGGATAGAAACTCACATGGAAACTTAGGGGTCTTTTCAGGATTTGTTCTACACATGTTCAGGAACTAATCCTGAAAAATTCAGCTAATTATAAATTTGTGGCGCAGCGACCCTATTTTTGGCCTAAATTTACTGAGCTAAATTGAAGATCTTGCTGCAAAAAAGAGAGCTTAAAATTTCAATTTTCAAAAGGTCAATTTTGAGATTAGTTACCTTGAAAATACCATGTTACATGCTGCTGGTTTAAAAAATTATGCACCAGAGTATATGTAAACTGTCTTTTTCAAGGACAGAAATCATGTTTTTTGGGGAGGGGGGGAGGGCTCCGTTATAGGATTTCATACCCCCTTTGTCCCCCGAAGACTTTTAGCCCCCCCCCCTAATAATTTTTGCAAGTCGGCGCCACTGCTTTATGATGAAAAATTACTTCTGCGTTTGTCTGATGGCAAGCAAGCTTTTCCGCAATCTCTCTGTTGTACAAGTATGTAAAGCTGATTTACTTCTTGTTGAATAATAAATAGTAACAGTAAATTATGAAAACCTCGTCTGTCTCAACTAGAAATGTAAAATTTCCGGAAATTTTGAAGTGGTGAAAAAAAAAAAAAAATTTTCCGGGGGGTTTTCTGGAAAAATATGGAAAATTTGATTTTTTTATAAATAAAAATAGGGTTTCTTAATTTTTCTTGGAACATACAAAGGGTTAAGCATTAAAAAGCATATGCAATCCAGGAATCTTCTTTTTCTGCTTGACAAAAATACACATAAAGGTTCATCAGAAAAAAATTGCCTTTTTGTTTTTAACCAAGAGCTTTCTTATTCAAGCACGAGAAATAAATCGTGATTCAACCAATAATATTGGGTAAGGTGGTGTCTACTCATAATAATTAGGTTTTCTATTTTAGATTGCCTTTGAAACTTGAAATAAAAAAAGCAATCATTGACATTCAAACATGATTGATATTGTTTGAAAGAAAAATAAGTATGATTTCCCTCCCTTGCAATGTAACTTTACTGTGTGAAAATGAAAGCTTTTGAGTTTTGATTTTTTCTAATCCAGTCAAAGTCCAAATCAAAACTAAATTGGTTTTTCTTTATCTTTCCAACAGAAACCCAAAACTAAAACTGCGTAATCGTTTCTAAAGCTGAAACAAAACTCACTCTAGAGTTTCTAAGTCTAGTTTACCTATTTCTAGTAACCTAAACGGCCGTTGTAAGCAGAGTAGTAAAAGTAGTCATACCTACACTTTTGAACAGAATTAAGTTATTGTAACCAAGTTGTTCACTGTTACGCATTTTGCTTAATAAATGAAATGTTTTAGGGTCATTTTATATGGAACTATTTTTTAGAAAAATTCTGAAAAAAAAAAAAAAAGACAGACATCTGAATCAAATATATGGAAGAGTCAAACTTTAAAACGCCCTGTCTCAGTTTGAACTCTACTGCAGATTCCACTTCTGTTCTTAGCACGGCAGAGTATGCAGAATGTTTTTTAAAGTGCTGTTTAATTTACTGCTATGTGAATTTATGATAATTAAATTTTATGATAATTAATTTTTTCAATTTTTTTTATTTAAGTATAAGTTTTGCTCTGTGTTATGTAAAAGTTAGTTGGGGCTTGTTCAATGGAATGTAATAGCTAATAATAAAATGGTATCAGGGTATCCCCCTCCCCCCCCCCCATAAAAAAAAAAACAACGAAAGTCGATTTTTCAAGTCGCACATCCTCTGATATTTTTCCTATCAGGTCAAAAAAAAAAAAGTAAAAACAGTTTCATGCAATTTGAACAATGGCAACCCGTGCCGACATGCGCCTGAAAGTGTGAACCAACACTGCGTTCTAGACCGAATCGAAAAAATATTTTTTTTTTAGAAGTTTGAAACTTCATTTTATAAAACGTTGCCTCTAGCCGCAGATGTACCACAGAAATATTTATCAAAATCAAAAAATATTTAGGTATCGACAGGCCTATGATTTGTAATTTTCTTCAAAAAATCGATTCAGTTTCTTTATATATTTTTAAAAATGTAAGGTAAATTTTCAGAAGTTATCAAGATAAAAAATATAAACAATAGAATCGATAATAGAGTTAAATATAAATTTTTGCTCTCTTGCAATATTTAAGTCTCCCACATGAAGTACTCAAAATATGGTTCTTTTCAATTTTAAGTTAAATTTTTCATTTTAAATATATTATTTTTTTATTATTCATTTGCAAATGTTGATTTGAAAATGTGTTCGTTAATAATTTGAGAACTTAATATTTTATTTTTTAAATGTATATGTAATTTTTTAAAAGGTAAATTGAAAAAAAAAAAATCAATTTTTTGAAGAAAATTATAAATTTTAGGCCTCTTGATGGACACTTTAATATTTTTTTAATTTGGAAAAATATTTTTATAGTACATGAGGGGATATAGAGGCAACGTTTTTTATCAACATAAAATTTCGAACTTCCAAAAAAAAAAAAATCTTATTCGGCCTAGTACACAGATCTGGTTTACACTTTCAGGCGCAAGTCGGCATGGGTAGCCGTTGTTTGAGTTATATGAAACTTTTTTTAACAGTTGTTTTGATCCAAAAGGAAAAATATAAGGGGGTATGTGATTTGAAAAACCGACTTTCATTTTTTAGGACACTCTAATAAATAAATAAATATATAATTGATATTATTGAGAGAATTTTCTGGAAAATGTTTCATTTTTTGTGCAAAAAGTATTAAATGTTTTTTGATCCATATATGCAAATTTTATCATCATACAACAACTTGCATTATCAAAGTTAGACAATATTTTAACATACAAGGAGGGGGTGGGGGGGGAAGAAGGAAATATCATCAGAATTTATGTATGAGACCTACAAATTTTATCACTTTTTGCTGAAAATTTCAGTTAAAACTTCCTGAAAAGTTGAAAAAATTCAATTTTTCAATTTTTCTGAATCGAAAATAAACTTTTTCGGTAAAAACGGGTTTTTTCCGTTTTTTCCCGAAATTTTCCGGTGTTTTTCGAACTGTTTTCATCTCTAGTTTCAACTGACGTATGCCGAGGTCATCAGCACTGACAAGAAATCGGTCTTTCCCATCAATCAGGGACCTAAACATGAGTTATACGTTATATAAGTATATACGTTCTAAAAGTACATGGGTCTGTCTAAGAAAAATCAAGAATTTGTATTTCTGCTTTTTGCTATAAAGAATAAAAGTTTAGAAAACAATTCAAGTGAATAAAGCACTTTAATACAACTGATGGAATATATTGAAGTTGCTAAATGAGAAAAACAATATTTTATTTATTGTTTAAATTTTGGCAACAGAATGATTTATCACATCCGTGGACTACCACTTATCTTTTTTTCTATATTTTATATTTCATACACCTAACAAGAAATTAGCTATTTAAGCTATAATTTCGATCAAGTACACATTTAGCACACACTTCTCCAAAATTTAAAGTTAAACTTATTTTCCATATTTATTCAATTCCAAGTTTAATGCTTGTAATTAGAGAAATAGTCACATCTGTGGACAGAAAAGAAAGCGCCAAGCCGGGCTGATGAGTGCTAATAAGCACGAAACTGCAGTCCTCGGCTGGAAATGACTGAGCTGGCGGTGTATTTCAAATTCTTCTTGGTTGCAGCACCAAACTGTATTGGTTGAAGGATCAACTCTCAAGAAGCCATTTTGTTTAGTGGGACAGGAACAGAAGCTTGCTTTGAGATTTCTGTGTCTTAATTTAAAGTTTTTGTCCTTGATTTATAAAAAGTAAAGATGAACTCATCACATCTGTGACTCATTCAGATTTAAAATAACCAAGTAAGATAATACAATAATTCAATGAATTGATAATATTAAATGTAAAATTTTGTTTTTCAACTTTCAAGTAAAAACATCAAAAGCACATGTTCTTAAATGCAGAAAGTTGTTGTTTTTATCACATCCGTGGACATTACATCTGTGGACCCAGTTTGTTCATGGATGTGGCACTAACAATGTAATTTAGAAAACTTAAAATATTTGTTCGCTTGATCTGAACCACTATAATAGCATTTTTCATTAGGATAGATCTAACGTAATCTTAAATATTTAACAGATTAGGAGAAATTTTATTTTTTTAAAAAATCAGCAGAAAAATTCATGCTTTTTCTGAAAATTACCAACGTACGGCCATTTTCTTACAGCTGAAGCGGTGGGTGTTTCTTGAATTCATTATCGTAGCTTAAAAGTATCGGGTTCTTGAGAAAACTTTCAGCAATTCTCACATTTACGAAAAGATGACGCTGTTTTCAATAGCAAATTGAGTTTTTCTATCTCACTCTGTTTCCCTGTTTTTTTTTTTTTTTTTTTTTGCAAATAAAAATGAAAGAATTATTAATTAAACCAATACTTACGCTTCTGTAGACCTGCATCTCACATGATGAGGTCTGCAAAATAGAAAATAATTTAAAGTTTAAATTAATGACACAAATAAAATAACATTTGTTTTAGCTCTTGGAAAAGCACAAGAGGACATTGATTTATTTTATTGTTTTTTAAGACAATATTTTTTCCATTAGATTTTATCAAGTAATGAATTTAAATTGATATAAATACAAGTACAAATGTGACGACCAGCAACAGGCTCTTGGTCCAGCTAAGCTGGTCCTAGTCAACTTATTAGTCATCAATGAAGATCAATGGCCATCTTAAAGCTATCCACCTCCTTGCTCATTATCACCTCTTCTGGTAAACTGTTCCAAGTGCCCACAACCCTACTAAAGTAGTAGTTTTTCCTTAGTTCCGGGTTAGCCTGAGATTTGAATAGCTTAAAACAATGACCCCTCGTCCTGCTTTCGGCGCAAAAATTTAATCCATTAACATCATTCATTTTAATAAATTTAAACAACTGAATCATGTCCCCTCTGATCCTTCTTTGCTCCAAGCTATACAATATACATGTTAAGCCTATTAAGTCTGCTATCATAATCTAAATCTGAAAGCCCCCTTACTAGTCTAGTTACCCTTCTTTGAACTTCCTTTCCAATACACAAATATCTTTCCTCAGATAAGGCGACCAAAACTGCACAGCATACTCCAAATGGGGTCTTACTAAACTCCTATATAAAGGCAGAAGAACCTTCTTAGATTTCGTTTGAAATAGATCTATTGATAAACCCAAGCATTCTGTTGACTTTGTTACTTGCAATGCTGCACTGTTGACTAAACTTGAAGTCCTGATTTATTAAGATACCCAGATCAATAACATTTTCTGCCTGTCTAATGATTGAACCCTGTAAACGATAACTCGTACGTTTATTTCCATGACCTAAGTGTAGCACTTGACATTTCCCAACAGAAACTGCCATACCCCACCTATCCGCCCACTTAGTAATGCAATCTAAACCCCCTTGAAGCTGTTTTACCTGTTCCCCATTTTCTACAGTCCCCATAACTTTTACATCATCAGCAAAACAATTCATGCTTCCAGAAATATTCTCATTGATTTCATTCATAAAAATGAGCAAGAGAGGCTCTAAAACTGAACCCTGAGGAATCCGGCTTAAAACATCACTCCATTTAGAATGATTTCCCCTCACAACTACTCTTTGTTTCCTTCCAGTCAGCCAATTTCTAACTCAAAGTAAAGTTTTTCCTCCTATTCATTCATCAGCTAATTTGCTGAAAAGAGCAACATGCGGTACCTTATCAAAAGCTTTTTGAAAATCAATATAAAACACATCCACACTTTTTTTGTTATCTGAAACCAAGGTAACCTTGTCGTAGAAATGCAATAAATTAGTAACACACGATTTACCTTTCCTGAACCCATACTGCAAGCTAGTCATAAGACTATTAGTCTCTAGGAAATTCATAATATTAATTTTGATTAAAGTTTTCGAAAATCTTACAAACCACTGAAGTCAGACTTACAGGTCTATAATTCCTAGCATTTCCTTCAGACCCTTTCTTGAAGAACGGCGTTATGTTAGCCAGTTTCCCTGAGTTATAAGAAGCATTGAAAATATTTAAAATAACATCCACTAAGCACATTCAACTAAAATTTTTGGGTAATGGTCTATCCAAGTTGAAGGCCCATGTCCGGACAGTAGTTCAACAGAGCGTCCAAAAAGCCTTTGACCTATCGGACATCCTGTATTATTAATGCCGAATGAATAACAGTAAGCTGAAAAATGGTTCTGGTGAAAATCAGAAATTATAATTCTCTCCCACCCTCAAAATTAATTTATTGAATTCCAGACGATGCCGTTCAAAGCTTCATTTTTAGTATTAGTGAACTGATTTCAGGTAAACTATTTTAATCTGTTGTTAAAGACATTTTTATTTGCGATTCGTAAATAAATAGCAGAACAAATAGGACTTGAATATTTTCCAACTTCCTCATATTTATGAATTTTCCTAATACTCATTTCAATGGGCTAATTACAGAAGATGATTTTTTCTTTCAAGTTACAAAGATAGAAATGAAGATCAATGAGTAGCTTTAAAATTAGTGAAATGACTTACGCATAAGTCTCCTCGGATGTAACGAACATGGTACACGTCTTTGAAGCACTGAAAATGGAGGAAAAAAAAGATAAGTTCATTCCAGTAAGCAAATGAGTATTATTAAGTAGGAGACCACTGGTACACCTTTTATTAGAAGAGGGCAATTTCCCCAAATGTTATTCGGGAGGAGGGATATGCTCATTGAACGGCACAATTTTCCCTCATCTCAAAATCCCTGCATTTCTAGTTCACATATCAGGCAGGGCCTGATATACTGTCCACCTATGAGAAATTGAGCTATGGCCTTGAGCAAGTCCAATTTTTTTCAAGGGAGGGCAATCAGTAAGAAGAGGAATTGTTAGGCCCAGAGTTGGGCTACCATTGCAACACTTTTATTGGCAAGAAAATCCTGTACCACTTACTACTTCTTACCTGAATTATATTGTTCACCAAATGGACAGTAACACTGCAAAACTAAATCCGCAAGTTCTTTGCCATTTTTCCTCACCCCTATTTCAACAAATGAAATCGGTCGGGCAGCGGAACTCAACTTGCTAGAGGTGGACAGTACCTATAGGTCCATGAGACCCCCAAAGTTAGACAATGTGGAAAACTACTTTAAAATACAATAGTAATTTGTTTAAAAAACAAAAAGCGATAAATAAAGTGAAAAGCAATGTGAGTTTTTGCATCAAAACAGACATTCTTTACTATCCAAGATTGTAAATAGTTTACAAACCAGGGTAAAGTTTGACCACGGAGAGATGGCGAATGACCTTGAAGCGGAAACATCATGTGTATCATTTGTAACAGGTAGAATCAGCTAGAATGCACCGAGTAGAAACAGGCGCGTTCTCGCTGACCCTATGTGTTACAAAATAACAACAACCTATTACAAATAATAAAAATCCCGTTTCCGCTACTTGATCATCTAGTCGGTGGAGTTTGTGCAAAAACATTTCATTTCCGGATACCAGTATGAAATTTTGTACAGTACTTATGTTCATATAAGAGAGCAAAAAAAACGCCGGGAGGCAATTGATTGGAGGTAAAGACCCCCCTGTGGTGACGTCATCAAAATACCGCCATGTATCGGTTAGTACGTTGGTTTAACTGCTTAGAACTACATAATAGGTCATAATTTTGTAAAATTCAAATACATTATCCAAAAGTCGTTTAAAAACGCTCTTCAACAGTGCTTAGTTTTATTTTCTACTAGCGGTACCTGCACGGCTTTGCTCGTAGTAGAAAAATTAAAAGGTCATTTGATTCGCCTGTATATTTACAAACAATGGATGATGAATTTTTCCCCAATTTGCTATGTTAATTCGCACGGTCATTTTACGGTTCATTCCTTCCTTCCTCAGGTGCACGACAGCCCTGGGTGGGCTCTGGCCTTCTGGACAATTTTTTTATGTTACGGTTCCACGGTATGATAATTTTGTAATTTACTCGTTCACATTATGATAATTTGCTCGGTAAAATATTCTTAAAATTGAAATAGAAAAAGGACAAAATCGAATTTTCTCGCTTCGAGGTGCACACTCCCATGCTACAAATTAATTGTGTGCCAAGTTTCGTGAAAATAGGCCGAACGGTTTAGGTGCTGTACTCGTCACAGAGAGACATCCGGAAGGATATCCCGACAAACTTAGAGCTTTATTATTAGTAAAGAAGACAAATAGTTTAATAATGATTACAATATCAACGTGAAAATTGATAGGAAAACAATGACTTTCGTGTATTCTGCGATATTGGAGTAAAATTTTACTGTTATTCCTGCATTATAAAAGAACCTTTCCAGTTTCATTAAATTTAAATTTGTACTTCATGTTTTAACACTTTTTGTCAGTATTTTACTTTTATATTGAATGAAAGAAAGTTTAAAATGCAGAAATATTCAAAGTCACCACCCCAAATGGATCGAGAACTTAATTATTAATGCTATCGTATAATAAAACAATTTTGTTAAAATGCTTACATTTTAAACATATAAGAGAAATAGACGAAAATTTCATGTTTTAATACAAAGAAAAAGTACCTGTTGTAACAAAAACAGTACTAAGTTTTTTTAAAGAACGTTTTACGTATTGCACTGGCGCTCACAACTACAAAGAAGTGTACAATTCAGACCTGATCTGACGCATCGACAGCGTGTAGACATCGCTTTACACTTGCATGATATAAGGTCCTGTAAATTCTCCATTGTTATTTCGGGGTGTGCATACCAAAGAGGTTCAAACTCTTTACCGATTTTTACCCATCCCCACTGGTATGGATCCAAGAGCTGAAAATTTTGCTGAAGACATTCTGTCCGTAGTAAACACTGCACTCTTAAGGTGATGCAGAAGAACGTTGCTAGATTGCGGAATACAATCAACTGGTCTGTTTTGCTGGGTGAAAAAAATAATCCTAGCCTCATTTACGTTTTCCACTGAGCTTGATAAATAATATGTCAGGACTACGAAGCGCTGAATAAGTAGGAAATGGTCATCGTCTTCATTGATGCTCTCGGGTACTTTAGTATAGTACAAAAAACTTTGTCAACATCTCTAATTGCCATCCACATTTTCCATACAGTACCTAGTTTTACCAATGCTGGCAAAACTAGACACCGTGTGCTCATGTAAAGGCATGGGAAAAAGGCAGAAGATCTGGAACACCTTGTGGAACTTTACAGTGCAAAACGTAGATGGGAAGATATCGCAGATATTTTCCACTTCCATACTCCACCCATAGCTCTTGCAGTTTCGGAACACGGAACATAGCAATCACTACATTATCACTGTCAACAATTTTCACGGTGATCTTTGCATGACCCGAGTATTCTATTGCATACTGCACATAAAGGAATAGCCTCGTATCGGCTTCTTCGTGGGATACGAGAGACATGGTTTCAAAATTTTTTCTTGACTGAAGTAATTACAGTGTCTTTGTAGGAGCATACAACCTGCTTCCCATCTGGTAGATCCATCTTCACGAGATTTTTTGCCAAAAATTCGAAAAGCTCCTCTTTATTTTCATCTTTCGCAAGAAATTTACCAAATGACTTTTGTATCAAAACATTGGATTTAATACTTATTCTTGGTCCAGATCCTCTCAATTGTATCGTCTCGCTTTCCAAACTTCCTTTTGAATTCCGGTCAAAAACTAAATCTACTCTATGAACGCTTTTTAGTCTCATTAATATGTACGACTTCACAATCTGATCGCAGTATTATTGGTCAGTTCGGGTAGACTGAGGAACAAGCATGTGAGTCAGTGCAGCCCCATCAATGAACAATTTGGTTCCGGAATAGCTGTCAAAACCAGTCCAGTTGATTGGACGATACAAGAAACTACGTCGGACTTTTTTCTTGGTTTCCTAAATTTGCCAAGGTTGGATATAGAAGGTGTACACGAGCTGCTTTCTTGGGAAAAAATTCTTTTACATCTATTTGAATTGCTTGGCAGGCAACATATAGCTTAGTAAAAAGAGTGCTGCCCCTCCTCAAATCAACAATATTTTGCTTGTCTTTGGACTGAACAGATATATTTCTCTGCCCATCAAGAGGAGATTGTTTCTTTTAATAACATCATGTATGGATAATTTTCTTAACACTAAGCGATCTTCTACAAATGAATTGAATTGGCTTGCGCTGACATCACAGAAATGGCACTTTTTTCCGAGAGAACAATTTTGTTGCTGTTTACTGTAGTTAAATCGTCATCTTCGAAAAGATTCCCGTGTTCTTCAAATGTTTCAACTAGGCTGGAAACATGAGTTTCAAACCGAATACAAAAGCTTCTAGTATCTTCATGTATCTAGTATCTAGCTTTTCAGTATTGACGTCAGACTTCAGGCTCTGATTTTCTTCAAACTCCCCAATCATGCGCACAACTTCCGGTCCAGCAACCATCCACTGTATTAATGACGCCTCATGACTTAAACGTGATAGATTAGTTGATGATTTTTAAATCAATTTGTTGTTTTGCTCATGCAAATGGTCATGTGCCATCCTGGAAAATTTCCCCTCAGTTTTGGAGCCAGATATATTTCCCTTATGAAACTCCTGAAAAGTTGTGCTGGATGCATCTCTGGTAACTGCTTCAATTTGAACAGAAATATTGAAGGCCATCGGGCATAATTTGTATGATCAAGAGCATACATCCATCTACATATGTTCTCAAGAGTGACAGTAAAATCTGAGAAATTTCCTTGACGAATAGCACGCACCAGAAGTAAAGTATAAATTATAGCTCCATGGTGATCTTCCAGTACTTAAACTGAGGCAATTCTTCTCATCTTCGCTTAACACAGTTTGTAAATGTTTCGCCTATATCTTTTCGATTTTGATACGCTTTCTCTAACAGAACTTGAAGAGTAGTTACTGTAAAATCGTGAGCGTATCGACTTTTCTTCACATGCGAAACTTTCAGTGTTCCTTCTGCTCTTCCCGATGTTGTTACATGAGTTTCTACTAAGTTCATCCACTTCCTTCAAGCCATGTACCCATTGAAGATGAAACAGCCATTTCTATGTGGAGACCACCTGACGTGACCAACATTATATCTTCGCCATACTCATTCAGCATAGCCCACTGAATAGATTTTAGCAGGCCGTAGATGGGACCCAGATTATAAACACTCAATTCATTAAATATTTTACTTTTCCAAAACCACATGAAAGAAATGATTGCGAGCTATGTTAGTATTTTGAGGTCACATGGACCAAATGAAGGAGAAACATTTATTCTAAAAAATCTTGCGAGTTTTAAATGCATTTTGTTTATTGAAAAGGACGTAAAGGAATGAATACAAGCCATATGATAATTTTAATGCTAGATGGAACCAACAATTGAAGTTATCGATTTCAAACGGTAATAGAATTATATGACTGATCTTTATTTGATATTATTTGCTACAGTATTAACCAGTCAAATATTCAGTTATTGAAAATTATATCTGAGTAATAAACATATCACTATGGAATTAATTATTGCTGAGAACAGCAGAACTGGAAAGAAACGAGCTAGGCGAACTGCAATCCAAAGTTACAGCTTGATGGCGGGGAAAAATCGAGTAGTCGTTCTGATTCTTGCCGCTAGACGGCAGATGTTCGCACTTGCAGGAGAAGTGAATTATTATGTGACAATACATATGGGTAATTCCACGGTGTCGGACGTAAGAATTGCACGAAATTTGCTTAAAAAAACAATTAATTTTGCTGGTATGCAATTTTGTAACTGATCAAAATATTTTTTTAAATACTTACCCATATGTGTAGAATTATTAACCATAAAAAGAATTTCTGACAAAAAATTTTATTTAGACAAAAAAAATTATCAAATTTTGGTGTCGGACGTATGAGCTGAATCTGAAAAATGACACTTGCAAAACTGAAATCTAAGATTCAGGTCAATGGTTTAATCCATAATATTGTAACTACTTTTATGCCAAAGAACAATAATGAAAGATAAATAACACATTGAAAAAATTTTAATTTTGGAAGTATTAAGACGTGAAATATGGAATTTGGTACTGGTGTCGGACGTAATATGTACAAAACTACATGGTGTCGGACGTAAATAAAAGTTTTAAATACCAAGTTAAATAAATTTTATTTTTGTTTTGAATTTTAAATAATATGGTAAAGGATAATGAATGAGATATATTACAATATTACTTTAAATATTTTCATTAAATGTGAATTGTCCTCTACTTCCTATTGGGATAGGTGGAGAAATTTTTTTAAAGATATTTTCTTTCAAGTAAAAGATTTTATCCTCTTTCCTTTGGCCATTTAAAGTGACCTTCTGCCCTATGCATCACTAGACTTCAATCTCTTCAAAATTTAATTGAGTGATGCATCCTGGGTAACGTACAGACTCATACCAAACGATAACCCAGTCATTTACTTTAAGATTTGAAATAAAATCCATATCTTCAAATTCGTCGGAGACATCACTGTCAAACACTTCTTCTGTAAACAGCATAACAGTCTTAAACGTTTTTGAAGAAGAGGTGTCTGAAATACAAATTTTATTGGACAAAATCGCTTTGACACAGTTGCACGGATTGAATACTTGGAACTGGAAGGATTTTGTCCCAATATTGGAGCAAAGTTGCGGAATCCTGCATGATTTCTTCCGATGATATGTAGTGTACATGCACGTCTTTAATTAATGACGAAGCCACAGATGCATACTCTAGCGGTGTACTGATGAACACCTTTCCAGCTCTTACATTCCTTCAAACAGTTCTTTTTATTGTACCACCTATGCCATCGACAACCCCTTTCCCATGGGACGTCCAAAAAAAATTCCAGATTAGTTTCATATTGCACTTCTGGTCAAATAAATATCTTTGTTTAAATTGCGAACTGGGCCCATCTGAGAAAATTTGAAAGTTTTGAATACTTGGGTAGTTGGCTTTAAGGTAATCTAAAAGGTAACTTACAAATTTATGTATAGTGATTTTAGTGTGATCTAAAGTATCGGAAATTATGGCAAAACTTTGAGTGATTTCTTTGGAAATCCATGCGCGAGCTGTGAAGACTGTGGCTTGGGCATGTGCCCAATGTGCCGATTGAATTTCATTTTGATGTAATATTGCAGGGTTTTCAGAAAAATCTAGCTGCCTTACAACATTTTCACCATTGACTTGAGATTTTGATTGCTCAAAAGTCTGAGCTTGCTCTCGTTTAACAAACGTGTGAAGGAGAAAATTTCGTTTCTGTTTTACAAGTTCCCTAAAAGCCTCTCTGCATGAACTAAGTAATTCTACTTTTGACATTATATCATCACCTTTTTGCCACAGAAAATATTGTATTGGGGTAGATTGGATGTCTGCTTTTGATTTGAACAAGTGAATTTTATTAATGCAAACCTCACATTCAGAGTACATGCACGTTTTTATTCCAGGATTGCAAGTTATTTGCTCAATAAAACTTGAGAATTCTACATTAAGGTCTGAGCCGCATGTTTTCAGCGCTTGTAAGATCAGCCTTACATTCTCATGGTAAATACAAAAGCATACATTGTGCGGTATATATTATATACTGCCGAAGAATGTGAACACTGATTTCACTCATGTTCAACACTAAACTTTGTGGAGTTGAGATGTTTGAAAAAAAAATGTATATTCATAATTCTTTTTTAAGTTAACTTTTTCTAGAAAAAAATATATTTTGTAAAAAATTGGATGAGTAATGGTTAATCTATTTCCTGGTTTATTATTAAAAAGAAATCTTTTAAAGGAAGTACAACTATTAATAAAGACATTTTTAATGACTACAGTGCAAATAAATGAAATTACTGCAGTCCCTCACCTCCTCTGTTTGAATTCAGAGAAATCCCATAGCTAGAACTAGGTATTAAATTTTAAAATTTTGGTGTTGGACGTAATGCGGTGTCGGACGTAATTTTTATCTTACGTCCGACACCATGAAAAAACAAAAAACTATTATTTTGAATTTCGATTGGATTGCACATTTTCAATAGTAACTGATGTTCTGATTTGCAGGTAAAATGTTCTGTAAAATTTTCTATCCAATTTTACACAGCACAAACATTTAGTTAATTTGGTGTCGGACGTAATTTCATCAAAGTGCTTATTATAAATGGGCGTCTACAGAAAAAAAAGAAACATTCAGGTCTCATTTTTTATGCTACATTTGTTCTACAGTGTTGTGGCAAGAATCTGAAGTAGTTACAATTTGAAAAATATTGCAATTATAGCTTAAAATACTAAGTTCAATAAGATATCAAAAAATGAGTTGTGGTAGCGTGTCGATTATACCTTTGTTTAAAGGCTTGTAACTCTCAAATGATTGAAATCTTGTAATAATTTGTGTTATTTTCTTATACTGCAACTCATAAGCTTCAAAATGATACCTAATTTGTGAGAAAAATATGATTTTGAAAAATTGGTCATTAGTTCCCCATTTCTGTGGAATTGCCCATATGTATATTTAATCCGGTAAGGAATTTTTAATTAAAAGTTTTAGTGCGGGTTAGATGCAGCGGAACAGTTGGAACAGTTCAATGAGAATGCCCCTCCTCTCCCGCCTCATATAGTTACGTTATTGCAGTGAAATTTTTAAAACTATTTACTAAGGGGGAGGGGGGAGAACAAATGCATATTTTTATTGTTTATTTTAGAGTTTTTATTTAGTGTAGCTGTTTTTTTTACGGAAGAATGATTTCTAATGGCGTTTTGAGCAGTTAAACGAAACTTTTCACCTTTTCACGACGGATATTTTGATGACGGAAATTTTAATAACTATAAAACTACTTGTCTTAGGAGGAAAAATCAATCTCTCTATTCGGCCATTTTGATGACATTAATTGTAATAACTCTTAAACTATTTGTGACAGGAAAAAAAAAGTCAATCACTATTAAATAGCTCTTTTAAAGTGATTTTTAGTGATATACTTTAATATCGCAATATTAAGATCCATAATAGAGTTCTAAGCAGTTAAACGAACTTACGTTTCTTAATAAGGCGGCCATTTTGATGACGTCATCACAGGGGGGGTTCATGACCTCTGATCAAATGCCTCCCGACGGATTTTTGTTCTTAGATATGTACATAAGCACTGTGCAAAATTTCAGACTGGTATCCGGAAGTGAAATATTTTGGGTATTTTTGTCACAAACTCCACGGACTAATCCGCCATTTCTCCCTGATGAAACGAAAAGAAAGTGTGGTTGCAATTTTACATCACTTTTTTAAAATTATTATTACAGTAGAACCTAATCATTTGCGTGGGGGCTACGATCCACGAAAGTGCTGCGTAAATCAATACCGCGTAAATCTCGACTTAATAGTAGTGTTAAAATAGGGGTTAGGTTACATATACGAAGGTAGTTCAAAAAGGTTTTAGACTTCACTATAAAAAATAAATTTATTAACAAAATTGCATGTAACTTTTCGATATACAACCCTTTGACTGCAATGAACTTGTCAATTCAGGCAAACCAGTCTTTAAATGCTGATGCCCACTCATCTTTACCTAACTGGTTACTTCACCGCCAAACCTGCTTTCTCGCATTTTATTTTTGATTTTGGGGAACAGAAAATGTCACAGGGTGAAAAATCTGGCGAGTAGGGATCGTGTGGAAGGGTTTTGGTACCTTCTGCTACAAGATAATTTTTAGTTCTCTCTGTAGGGTGCGCTGAAGCATTGTCATGGTGCAGGATCATTCCATGTGTTCCGCGTTTGGGCCTTTTTTGACGCCACTCTTCCAGAACTTCTGGCAAATACTTGGTCATATACCAGTCTGCTGTAACCGTTCTTCTGTCTTCCAGCACTATGGTAGCATTATGCCTTGAGTATGAAATTTTTTTTGCCACCATTCGCTTTCCGAAAGTTCTTGTGGCTTGGCCTTGGTTGGTGGCGGATCACCTAGAGAGCACCAGTTCAAGGACTGGCGCTTTTTTTTTTCCGGCTCAAACTGGTAAATCCACATTCCGTTGCATGTAACTATATTCCAGACACCTTTGTCTTTGCCATCAATGATTTTTTTTTCATCATGTGGCACGATTTCACTCGAACATTTTATTTTTTTTTTTGGGCGTCACGCAGTGCGTGAGGGATCCATCTTGAGCAGCGCTTTCACAGCAAAAGTTGATCGTGCAATGCAGCATTGAAGCTCCCGGAACTGATCTTTAAGGTGCCAAATATATCCTGATGAGGTCTTCTCTCACTAGGGATCGCTTTTTTTTTTTATATAACATTTTCATCCGTTGTCAGAGTGCTTAGACCTCCACTTCTGGGGTCCTATTCTAAGGATGTTTTCCCATGCCTAAACCTGTTAAATCAGTTAAATACCGTGCCAGGTGAAGGAGAAATATCCGAAAGGTGGAAGAAAGCCTTTGGAAACACTCTGCAACAGTCAAACCTATCGAAAAATCGTAAAACATCATGGCGCGCCAAACTTCTCTGTTCAACTCCATTGTCGGAATGCGGGAGCAGAGTGTTCATAGGAGGAAAGACCCCACATAGAAATTTTTCGATCGATGACAGATGGTGCTGCCATCTACCATAAAGTATTGAAGGTTAAACCTACTGATGGGCGTTGAAAGTAAATTTTTTACTCGTATTTTTCTATGCGAGTCTAAAAACTTTTTGAACCACCTACGTATTAAAGAACGTACGTCATTCTAGTGAAAGATAAATGTATTATAAGTTTAATATGTACTTATTTCGATGCATATGCATAAAGAACAAAAAAAAAAAAAAAATTAACTTACTTTTTATTAAAAAAAAGCTGGTTTTGATAGCCTTTTGGCTGCCATTAATTAATTTTCTCTGTTTAGTTCTTTGTGCGGCATTAATGCATCCATGATCACTCGCGCCATTTCCATGACGGGATTTTCCTTCACAAACAAATCAGAAAGATCATTGGTCATTGTCAAGGAATGGCTCAAAATTTTCAGCGTGAAAGCTCTTGGTTGTGTGTCATCGGTGTCGGTATCCTCGTTGGTTTCATTCTCTGTTGTCACTTCTAAAAGCTGTTCTTCCAACGAAGTCTGAATTGCGAGAGTTCAACAACTTGGTTTCTAGAAAGAGCTCTGGAACCGATTGCAAAAAATGTCTCCAGTGGCCCAAGCTCGCTTGTTAGCACGCCAAAATGAAGTTAAATGCATGTTATCTGCACTCACATGAGTTTAGGTTTTGAAAGAGAACATTTTATCTGTTTGCAATGCTGCATCCGCGTAAAATAAAATAAAGGTATCAAATTTAAACCGCATAAAACCAAGTCGCGTGAAATGAGGGTCCGCTGTACATTGTTCAAGGAGGCCCCTGCAGATATGTCGTCGTGTCTACTGAACAAAAATGTATAAATTTTACCCTGACAACAAGGGTTGGACTGACTAATAGGACTAGCCTCATTGTTCTGAGTAATATTATGGAGGAGAAAATACTATTAAATTAAAACTATCAGCTTCTAAGTTGCCCATGTGTCAGACAATAGATTGATTTGCAACGAACAACATAAATGCATTTTACATCGAGTGGTTTTTCTTTTTTTTAAACATAGCGCTAGTAATGATTGACTTACCTCAAGCACGCACTGGTAATAATCGGAGTACCCATCTTGCAAGCTATCAACATCTCCACTGTTACAATCTCCATTTTTGTCGCCCCATCTTCCCGGGCTTCTTGCTTTGGAGAGAAAAATAAAAATTAGAAAATTCACTGAGTTCCATTATTCAAAATTTAAAACAATGAAACGCAAGGCTCGTTATTTGTGGGCAAAAAGAATGAAAATCCCCCCCCCCCTTTATTTCTGAAAGACAGAGTAGATTACGGTTAAAAACATTTTTTTTTTTGTGATTCGGTGAAACGCATTTTAAGTAGCGAAGTCAGAATGTGCCAAAATACATGAAATTTAAGTAATACAGAGTCAATTACCCCCTGATGTATATACCTCCTCCAAAAAACCATCCATCTAGAACGCGTGTGGAAATATTTAAAAGAAATGAAGGGGGGGGGGATGAACTGGTTTCTGATAAACTTAACGTTTAGCAACCAAGGAGTGTTAAAAAAATTAAAAAATGAGAGCATTAACGCACGTGAAACTGTTCCATCCTTCGAAAATTGTAATTTAATAAAATTGCTTAGTTCATTATTGTTAGCTCATTAAGTTTATTTTGGGTCAACGCCCCCTTAATACAAAATGCCTATAACATTTGCCTCAAAAAGTGTACTTCTACCAAAAGTCTCGACGCCCGCGCTGACTTCTGGTGCAACTGGCAACGCTACCTGGCGGCAATCAAACAAAAAAAAACGTTGCATTGGCGATGGATCCAAAGAATTCCAAATGAAAGTGTTAATTGGTTAGTTTCAAAATTTAAATTTAGAAATTAACTAAATGTGTTACTTAGTTATTAAAATCTAATACCTTCGATAGATGGCAGTAGCAGTTGTACCAAAATGTACTTACCCTCTCCTCCATTTGAGATCATTTTTGCACTATGTTAAAAGCGAGAAAGCGACAAGCATTTAGTATTAAGGGGGTGTTGTTTTGGCACAAAGAGAAACAATCCACAGAACCTACACTATCGGACACTATGTTCGATACGTGTGAAGCTTCTTTTCGGCACGTGGGTAAATAGCAACAGTTTGCAGCTTTCGTATACCTCTAAAAGGTCGCAGGGGTGCCCATCCCCCCCAAGCTCAATGGCGTAAATTCTCTCCCCCCCCCAAAAATTATCTCGCTCTCGAATCGGATTAAACATATATTTTTAGAGTGTAATTTCCAGTCAAATTCACGGGTTTTTGGGAGGGGGGGGGGGGGGGTAGCGCTAACAAATACCATTTGAACTGAAATATTGTTGGGGTGTTCCGCTTCACCTTCCCAAAATTTACAGCGTGGACTTTGAGTAAACAAGTTTTGGAGACACCTGAGTTCACTACACCTTATTTATTTATTTTGCAAATGTATGAATAATTACAGGGAGAGTGGATTCATCTTTTCTGATTTTTGAATGGAGTCATTACTAGATGTATACAATATGAACCTTGAAACGGGAATATTATAGTCACTTAGCTAGGGGGTCCGGGGGTTTCTTCCCCGGAAAAATTTCGAAATTGTAGTTTTAAAACCACAGTTTTAGAAGATGTCTGGTGATGTTAGAGGGGTAAAAGATTCGGTGTTCCCTTCCCGGTAATTTTTCAATATTGAAACTTCGAAAACGCAATTGTAGATAGTCTACCGTTGTGTTAGGGACGGGTTCGGGGCTCTCCTCCGATAAGTTTTCAAAATTTTAGTTCTAAGAACGCAGTTTTAGACTATCTGAGGTAATGTTAGGGGAAAAAGAGATTCGAGGACTCGTCCCCGGAAATTTTTCGCAATTTAAGTCTTTAAAAGGCTATTTTGGGCTCTCTATGGTTAGGAGACAGGCAATTTTCTGAAGTTGATCCTCTAAAATTGCAATTGTATCCGACCGTTGTGACGTTATGAAAAAGAGTTTTTGGAAACTCTCCCGGAATTTTCTCAAAATTGAAAACCTGAAAATCAAATTTCAGACGGTCTTTAATAATGTTGACGAGAGTGGAGGAAGGCAGAGGGGTACTCCACTTAAATTTGTGAACTTATAGCTTAAAAAACGCAGTTTTGGTAGATCTTGATAATATTAGTAGAAGGTGAATTCCGGTGCCATTCGCCCGGCAGTTTTTCGAAATAGATACTCCAAAAACGCAATTCCAGGATTATCTTTGATTGTGTTAAGAGAGAGGGGGGGGGGGACCAGAAGCTCTCTCCTATACATTTTTCAGAATTTCAGTTCTAAAAATGCAGTTTTAAATGACTCTTGATGATAAAGAGGGTCTTATTCAGGCGTTACAGATGGGGCGCTCTCCTGGAAGTTTTCCAAAATTGAAGTCGCATAGCCAAAAAAGATGGATCACACACAAGTACTCTGGCTGTTATTTTTCGAAAATCCTCAAAAATGGATTCAGCTATTCGGCACATATCAAAAATTAGAACTCGAGAATTTTAACCGAGGACGTATATAAGGGGTGGACTAAGGGGGCCCGGGTTCTACATAAAATCAAGATTTTTTAAGAAATAAATATAATTCTGTTGGCGTTTGTTTAGATAAATTCCGAACATTTAGCTCAAAAAAAAAAAAAAAAAGAAAGAAAGAAAGAAAAAGAAAAAAGAACAGAAACTTGCAACAGAGAACAGCCGAGCTAGAGGTGATCCGTAACTTTTTATTCCTTCATCAGTGGCGAAATGAAAAAAAAAAAAGATGCTCTGCCGCTGTGCCGGTTTTGTGGCAGAAATTCCAGGTCAGTACCTCGGTGGAAATTTTAGAGGGCAACAAATTTAAATGCGGCTCCAAGCAAGGAAGCAAAAATGGATCATATTGACCCCTTCACGCGACCAAAGAGATCCTAAAATTCACTTTTAGGTTTTTAGTTACGAGAAAATTTCCATGTGAGAGCACCTGATCTCCACTGTCCTCCCCCAATGTCACCTAAGAAAGTGCAATTTTACAACATCAATTTCCAAAAAATTTAGAGCGAGAGCTCATCTAACCGCATTTTCTTCAATAATTTAGTCAGTAGTCTAAAATGGCATTTAAGGAATTTAAAATTCAAGCAATTTCTGGTAGAGATTACTCCCCTACCGTCACCTGTTTCCAACGCATTCAAAGATAATTTCCAAATATGTTTTTAGAAAGGAGATATATATATATCCCGAATTTCTCCCCCTTCTCCCTAACATCATTTAAGATAATTTAAAATTGCATTTATTAGCCTCAACGCCAATAAAATTTATTTTCAGGAGAGCTCTTAAATCTTTTTCATTCCCCTAACATTATCAAACATAGACTAAAAATTATTTTTTAGGCCTTTAATTTCGAAAAAAAATTCCGAGAGAGAGAGCACCCTACTCTTTCAACGAGTCATAACATTTGCGTTTCTTAAAACTTCAATATAATCAAATTTCTAGGAGACAGCTCCTGATTCCGTTTCTTAACGCCATTAAAAGAGCATAAAATACATTTTTAGGACATCAATTCCAAAGCAATTCCGGAGGAGGGTTTCCAAACCACCACCATTGCTCTAACTTTACTACCAAAGATGGTCTGAAAGCGCCTTTATGTTTCCAGTTAAGAAAATTTGAACTGTAACTTACGTTTTTAAACTGAGAAATCGAAAACCTCTGAGGGGTGGGTCGCCTGTCCTCGAACCCTTCCTTTCCTGAGATGGCAGAAAATTTACTTCAATTTTAAATTTCGGAAGGTAACTTCAATTTTGAAAAACGTTCCGGAGGGAGTTAAAACCTCCCCTTTCCTCTTTTCTTTATCACCTCGGAAGAATTGATTCGCCTCCAAAAAATTGCAGAGCTGGCACAATAGCCTTCCAATAATTTTAGATTGTAAAAAAGGGGGAAAAGGAGGGGGGCTAAGTCTCTGGTCATATCGGCCCCTCCAAAATTTTAACATATATACGCCACTGATTTTAACGAACCAAATATCCTTCTATGCATATCAGGTATAGAAGAAAGTAAAAATTACGAAAACTAATTAAAACACCTTAAGAACAACAGACTGTTCTGCTTCCATCAGCGAAAATCAACGTCGCTGAAAGTTTTAATGAAAATCATCTAATGATAAATTGAAACAATCAGTTTAAAACTAGTAGCGACAGTAAAGTGAAATAAAAAATTCTACATAAACTTAAGCTAGTTAATGAAGAAAATACAGTAATTGTCGATTGGACGTAGTGATTGCAATACCGGTATACCGGTATACCGGTATTTCGAGCAATTTGACGATTTCGTAATACTGGTATTTGCTTAGGTAAAACAGCAGTATTTTCGGTATTAGCTGAAAATAATAAATAGATTCAATTGCAGAAGTTTAAATTTATCTTACTAATTGTATACTTTTATTTTAAATGTACATTTATTTTTTCATAATACAGAACCGAAGTCAATCTATTGATGTAAAAATTTGGCTTCAAAAACACTACTTTAAAAAATATCATTAAACAAACGAAGTGAAAATTGCATAATAATATTGTCATTGCTAGATGGAGAGATTGCATTTTCGTGCGCTTTTGTGCACCATGTTTTTATTTTCTCCATTCCCCTAATCACTCACTTTCCTTTTTGCGAACGCTAAACTCGAGTGTAATTTTGAATGCATTTGTACTATGAGCAATTTATTGCAAACATCAGTTGTAGTAATACTTTATGATTTCTTTTCTTGTTAGCATACAAATTGGTAATTTGTTGTCACCAGTATTGATTTGTTGTCCTGTCTCGCTATCTGGCTTTCTACTTAGCAAGATAATATTTAGAAGTTATATAGTGCCTTGAAAATTTGCATAGAGGTAAAGCATAATCAATTGAAACATATTTTCAGATATTTACATAATTATCATTGTGAAGAATTTTGAAAAAAAAAAAAAAAGCGAAACGAATAAGAGAAATTAACAAGATAAAATTTAGTTAAATTTATCGTCAATTTCAAACCAAAGGGCTAATAAAAAGCAAACACAAGCCTCCCCAGCTCAAGAGAAAATTATGTTAATATTGGAAAGGTATCGTCTCTTGGAAAGAAATTGCTACACGCTATAATTCAAAGAAATAATTAAAATACACACAATACAAGATTACATACACACAAAAGGAATTATCCAAAAATAACACGCAAGAGAGCAAATTATTTGGAGATGAAGGACTTCTAGACAATTAGAGGAGGTGTATCGCGCATTGTTAACAATACCAAAAACCTGTGTGAATTCAGAGAGATTATTTTCAACTGCAGAAAAGTTGAG